>NW_004797516.1:463273-478569 GCF_000002075.1 Aplysia californica | reverse complement strand
TAAAAGCAATTCAAAAGTTCATTTAATTAAAAGCAATTCAAAATGTTGAAGCCTGGGAGATGTGTCTGTTTACCATATCTCTCTGTCCGTACCCTGGAGTCTTGTGTGGGACTAGGAGTAATGTGTGTGTGAGTGCGCGTGCGCATGTGTGTATTCTTAAATAGTGGCACAAAGTGCATTTTCTGTCCTTTAATTTGACTGTTAAGATGAGTTATAATTCTGCATTGAACAGCGCTTAGAGGGATTAGAGGCCATATTTATTCCTATTATTTTTATTCTTATGCCAGTTGCTTGATCTTTCCATAGTGTCCCCATCCTCAGTTGAAAGTCAAGAAACAACTTCACTTTCTTCAACCTGTTTACATTCACACACAACTCGAGCATATTTGCTCAATTAAAACGGATTCTCCTCTTGATAAAGCTGCTCTAGCCTGGAACTCTTCACATTCTTGAGCTCTTTTCTAAATGCACCTAGCAAGTTATTTATTTTTTAAAATATCTTCTCTTGACTGAATTTAGACTCGACTAACCTTGCCAATTCAACAAGATTAGCACACGCTTAATATTTTATTTGTCTGCCACTATTCTCTGCACTTTAAAATTTGTTGATACATTCATTGCTCCTTTATTTTTTTTAAATTCCATGGGTCTGCTTTTGTCTCTAAGAAGTCATGATTTTGTTGTATCGTTTATATTTTTAGACTACTGAATAATGAATGATAATTGCACTACCGTTTGTTTCGACTCATGAAGGTTTATTTCTTAACCTGATCATGTTGTACTATTGTCACAGGCATGTATAATGCTTTTTTTTTTACTCTTGAAAAGAAGTCAAGAAATTGTTCTATGAAATTATTTGCTTTGAAGCATACTAGTATTAAATACAAATAAAGATTGTAAGTCAGATTATTTACATGGTTTTGACTTTCACACCCCTTGATTTTGAGTGATGAGCCTTTCTAGCATAGCCAGAATTCTAGAGAATACTGAGACACCAGCTTTTTGGGGGAGTTTTTTAGGTGAGGGTGGGGGGGATTTGATACTAAATACCACACAATGACTTGAACATGCAAGATTTCAGCCAAATGATTTGATTTTTGAATGTCTTGCAGCTCCCCTCAGAGACAGCCCCATAATGTCCTAGCTTCTCATTTTAACAAAGTCATGTATGGCTTGCTTAAGTAAATTGTACAATTGTGGTTCCAAACTCCAGTTCCTTTGAGCTGTGGGGGTCCACAATATATATAGGTGTGAGAATTCTTCAGGACAGGAGAAATACCAGACAAATTTCCAGAAACTGTAGTCTGCGCCTGACATCCCGGTGCTTCTTTTACTAGTTTACTGTAAGCCTACATCTGTGTGATTCATATACAATACAACTATCTGGAAGTAAAGGGTGTGAATGGTTTTGAGTTGCAAGCTGGCGATACAAGGGAATTGGCACAGATTTACAGGGTTCATTCTTTTGTTGGCAACTATTTTTTATGAATATATGTATATATATTTAGAAAAAGTGCACATACCTCAGAAGACTTGCAAAATCTTATTATATATTTCACATAGTATACAGAGGTTATTCTGTTCCTGCAGTTTGAAGTTTACATTAAATTTTGGAAGCCTTTTTGCTTAACTGTATCATTTTGGACAATAATTATCAATAAAATGATGGATGTATGCTTCAACTTCAATCATTGTTGTTTAAAAATTTCTTTTTGTTTTATATCCTTCTTGGATATGATACGTTTTGTGTCGATCACTAAAATGTAGTACATTACATAAGTCAGTAGTGTCCCCCTAAGATCCAGGTGCTCGGGAGCAAGGACAATGCAGGATCTTATTAGACGAACGTGATCTTAGCCGACGCACCAAGAGAAAATTCTATATATCTACGATGACCCATGTTAAGGCCCACAACCAGTAAAATGGTCGCCCTATCGTGAGTCTCAAGATCTACGCTTATTCAGTTGCCCCTCCCCTTTACCTGTCCCAAAATTGTATAACTTTCCATCTCTGATCGCATTCCTCCGCCTTTGTTGTTACACACCATTATGTTGTGACAACACCAATCAAATTAAAATTCAGTCTTTTGCAAATTCGGGAGTAGAGACAATTATTGCTATGGTCAAGGAAGCGTTCACAGTTCGATGTGATCCGGCCTGGAGCGAACTTGAAGGCCCTACCCCCCCAGTGAGTGATGTTAGTTTAGATGGGGAGCTCAGATGCGAGTGCGATGTTTGAGGAAAACAAACGCGTCTGTCAGTTCACACCTCGGGGTGATCCTATCTGTTGATAACATTGTACCGTTTTATTGAGTTTTATTTACAACTAGATGGGTCCCCTTTCGGTGAAAGGAATGATCGGTGCATTTACATCAACTGAAAGTCATTGGCTTACTATATATACACTCTAGTACTGGAATGAAGCAATAAATCTTGAGAGATGCAAAAAATTAGAAGGTCTAGATTTATACTCTCCAAACAACAGTGCGCACGGCCAGTGAACGAAAACCTCATTTATTTACAATGGCGTTTTAGAAGTCGGACTTTCCCAAGAATAGATCTAAACGAAACTAATGAAAAACTGAAAATTAAAGAACAGTGACTTCAGACTCCTCAATAAAACTGTGCACCCTTTAAATGATTCTGAACCACCATTAATTTTGTCATATTCGAAAGTTAAATGGTTCGGAAGTTTTAGGTGGCCTAAGTGACAGACTTTCGCAAGTATAATATGTAGAGATGACAATGACATTCTTTATTCATCTCGCAGGGAGAAATTTGTCTTGGTCGTTATCAATGGTAGTAGTCGTTACATAGGTTAGGTGCGCTCACGCATACGCACAACAAGACAGGACATTAGTAAATACATGTCTCATATGCTGGGACAACCGGCTCCGTAAAACTTCTCTTTCTCTCTCTCTCTCCATTTCATTTGTAGCACTGTACTGTGTGTTCAGTAACATCACTGCAGTTGGTACGAATGAATTTCTATGTCTGTCTGTTCTTGCTTTTTTGGAAATGTATCGTTTACTGCGGGTCAATAGTTGAAATTCTGATGTCTGTAGGTGGCTATGGTCACTAAGCATTATTTCCGCCTTTTTTAGAACGTTTGTCTTGAGCAGATATTCAAAGTTACTTAGGTCTCTACCAATTGTTCTTGATGCCTTTCTGGTCAACTTGTTTATTTTTATGATGTGCTGCCTTCCCAAATTACTACCATAGCAAGTGATACCAAAATTTATCAAAGTTTCTATTGTGGTGTAGAATATCTGAAGGATGGATGGATTCAGGTTGAAAGACCCAAGTTTCTTCAGAAAGTACAGCCTCTGATTTATCTTTTTAACAATATTGTTTACGTGATTTTGTCATGTAAATTTGTTGTCGATTGTAAGACCAAGATATTTGTATGAATCTGTGATTTCAATGCTTATATATGTGATCACATTTGCGAGAGCAGCTGATCTTTGATGCTACGGGCACTTCAATGATCTTAACTTTTTACTCTCACTCTCAGTTGATTGGCTGTGCTGGCCTAGGTTTTTATTTTTGTTCCGTAAATTATGGTCTAAAATGCGAGATCTCAGCCGAATGTAGACCTTCAGAGTGAATCAGAGCCGGATCTTAGGGGTGACTTTTGTATAGTAAAAATTATGTTTTCTTAGCATAACGGGATCTTAAGCAAACCAGGATCATAAGCTGTGGGATCTTCTTACTGTTTATATGCAGTAGAGTCCATGAATCTTGAACACGAAAATCACGAATTCTCGGCTATCTCCAACATAATGCTTGGTCCCGTTTCAGTCTCTATGTTTTCTTTGTATTGACTTCACAGAGTTCCTGAATACTCGGAACACGCAACACTTGAACCTTGAACAAATCCACTTCCCATTCTGAACTTAAAACCCGGCTTTCTGGCCGCGGGTAGATGTTTCTTTGTTAGTGTTACAGCTAAAATGTGGTCCTTGTCTCACCACAAGAAGCCGGAGAAAGGGGAATGGAGAGTGATGCTGACCGCACCACATGACTGGCTCGCCATGCATGCAATTATGTTGTAACTTTCTGTGTAAGCCAATGAAATGACAGGAAAGGAAAGACGTTGCAGTCAGCCACTTTCACACCGTCTGCACGTTCATTAAGGGAACTAACCATGTTAATTGTTTTGGGGATCTTTATACCTCCCTTGATTTTCTCTCTATTTCTGTGTATTTCGGGCTTTCACGGACATGAAGAATTACGGAAATCTCGAACACAATCCTCTGAATTCGACTTACCCATGTTTGACTGTATATATTTGGGAGTGACGGTGATGAGACATGTTTAGACAGTGCAATGAGCTAAAGTGAAAGACTTCAAAATCTTAGAAAATTTTCGTATTTTACTGAGGACGAGTAGTCTAGATAAGATGTACAGAGAAAAACATTTGAAAGCCAATTGTTACGTAATGAACTCCATAAGTCAGTCTAACCGGTAACCGAAGCAAATAGCTATCATTGATACAAGACACGTTAAAAACATCGTTTTTTTATGTAGGTGTTTTTACACCCCATCAACACGATTTAGATCATTTATGAGGTGGGCTTTCGACCCCACCCGCCAGAGTCAAACCACGCTGAAGGATACAACATACCAGCAGAAAGGCCGAGACACCCAATAAAAATGTTCTAACGACTCGGGAATCCCATATTTCTAACCATGGGTGTTTTTTCACCAATGGGAAAGATGTCACATTTTCTTTCCTAGATTTCTTGAGGACAATTAATTCTGGTAAACAGCACATCATGGTACTTATGCTTTACTTCTGGGGCTTCTGAGTGGTATGCATGGGGAATGATGTAAAAAGTTGATCAAAACAAGGAGTACAATAAAAACAAAGCATGATTTATTTTTTTGCACAAGTCATAATAATATACAGAAAGTCTATGGGAGACGAGCATAATTTTAGGAGAAAAAAAAAAGGAACAATAGGAAGTCTGTGCATACTGAAAGCACTTCTCAGACCCAAAATGATTCCAAAAATAAAATAAATTCAAACATAACAAGAACAAGAATCAGTAAATGTTAAAAAGTGTACTGGACGACAATTGCATTAAAAGTGATAAAAGACAATTGCAGCTATTTCGGGTTTTGGGTTTTTTTCATCTTTACAATAAAAAATACTAAAAGTCTTCGCTGTGAGCAACCAGTGGTAAAAAAAATCTGTGAAATTCTCAGAATTGTTTAAGCGAAAATGCTAAATGGATCCAAACTCTCAGGGTTTTTTTGGTCACATTTTACTCACCACAAGTGGTACAGTTTGTTCTTGAGTCAGCGGTCCATTACATCCAGTGTCCATATTTGGTCACATGACGCATTTATGACCAAACAAATTGTCTCAAAACCACAACACATGACCAATATGATGACCATTCTCCGTCATTTTTCTTTTCTGGGCAAGGAGCCAGGATGGTACAGTGACAAGTGTCGCTCATCAAGCCAGACCCACAAAGCACTGTTTGTCATTTATGATAATGTACAGTAGTGAAGCGTATAGACCATGCTGTAGAGCGTCAATATGAGCTACATATATGTGATTATTATTATTTTATCATTATTACCATTATGATTATACCCTGCGTCAATGGGAATCCAAAATGGGGGGGAAATTGCATGGTGAAACATTCATCTACTCTCTGGTGATAAGAACATTTGTGTTATGTCGCGGTGGAATCAGGCGCTCGTCAAAATTTGGGCATATGGAGTTATTGGCATCATCGTAAAGGCTGTTTATTTGCTTTGCCTTGCCTTTGGTGAAAAATTTTAAAATCTATCTCGAATAGAAGTCGAAATATTTGTGATTGAAAGAGGTGGGGGTCGCCTGATTTCAGAGGTAAAAATTAGTGAGAAAATGGCCGCCAAAGTTATATGTGACTTCCATAGTTTGAGAGCCTTTGGAAACTGAAAATTGAAATTTGTTCTGCCTTCAATCACCGTATTTCTGTAACATCCACACAGAAATGAGTCCTTTAAATGGACATAAAAGGTGTAAAGCCAAAAAAAGAATTTTTTTTCAAAATTGCTCGACCGCCAGAAAAATGCCAATTTCTTTGATTTCTTTATTTTGATGAGCGCCTGATTTCACCACGATGCATCACATTTCAGTAATATACTAACACAATACTAGAATATTCAAGAAAGGAATGTGATCATTAAAACAGAATAGAAGTGTCCATCTAAACAAAGAGCCTATATCACAAAAAAATAGAAATAAAAATACACTTATAACAATATCTTGTATTTAAAATCTGGCCTTGCGTTGGAAAAATGTAGGCTAAACAAGTTATTTTCATTTTAGTTAGCCTTTTGCATAGCTGCCAACCGTTCCGTAAAAAATGGAACTGCACCTTATTTGGGGTCTGTGTACGTTTGTATATATTCTCGGCCGTCGCACCATATTTTTAAAAAAAATAGGCGAATTTCTCTAAAATACGCACCTGGCGGGGCCGAATCGTGAGAGAGACCAAAGGAAAGAAGACTGATGAAAAGAGAGTGGTAGCAAATCAGACTGCTGCACGGTGACCTATGCAGAGCTTATGCTCATTTTCTTTTGTTCTTTATAGAATGTTTGAAAACACAAATGTATGCCTTCAAACAAGAGAACCACTTATCCATACCCTGGAACCCATTCTTATGGACTGTCTGAAGGAAATACCGTCATGTTTTTTTAAGCCAAGTGCCATTTTATCTGGGGACCTTCTCTGCATTGATCACAAGAACAGTTTTGCACAGAGACAATGTGGACATCAGAGTTGGATCAAGTACTCTGAGTGCGATTGACTAGCTCAGCATGAAGGAGAGGGGTAAGTTTTATGAACATGTGAAGAGCTACTGCATGGTAGCTTGTGAGTACATTATCTCCAGCTTTAATCTCAAGTCAGACATCCTTCGTCATGCTCAGGTTGCAGACACAAAGAAAAGGATGGATGCCAGTTACTCTTCAGTGAGATTTTTCACCTCCAACTCCCCTGTCCTGGTTTTGAAGAGGCAAGATGAGCAGAGAGAAAGGGCTTTGGATGATCTGGAAGAAGAATTCTGCAAATGTCAGCTGGAAAGTTTTGATACTCTTCTTGATCAGCCTATTACCAAACAGTGATTTGCCATTTCAGATATCAAGGATGCAACTGTGAGACCGGAATATGAAAGACTGGCATTCTTCATGCTTAGGCTATTGACAATCCCTCACAGCAACAGTGAAAGTGAAAGGATTTTCAGTCAAGTTCAGAAGAACAAGACAGACTTCAGAGGTTCAATGAAGAATGAAACCCTGTCTCTAACCTCCTCATCACCAAGTCCTACATGGTGGGAAAGTGCTATGAGCAGGAATTTAGCACTGAATTTCTAAAAGCAGCAAAGGGATCCACCACAAAGGTTCATTACAGCAAGGACAACCAGCAGTAGTTTTGTAATTCTCGTATTGGAAAAGACAGCTAACAGCTTTGACATCTTCTTGGACACATATTTAGCAACCTGACACATATTTAAATCTCTAAATGTCTGCTTTGATGTCAGCAATGAAAACAAAGATCTGCAACATTCCTGATCATGCTGGTAAGGTGAGCATTGATGAAGTGTTTGCTTTTTAAAGGTATAACTTAGTTACAGAGCCTTCGCTTTAGGTGTTCTTTATTTGAGTTTTCAAAAGTTGGCAGCTATGCTTTTGCAGGGCTCGCAACACAATTAGGTTATGTAAATGCCGAACAATACAGGTGTTTCAAGAGAGTGACAAACACTAAAAAGGAGGAGAGATTAAGGAGGATAGATATTTAATAGGAAAGAAGGCCCAAACCACACCGGAGCACATGCCAACCACCCACCGAACAAGTTGTAGTGAGTCATTGTGAATGAAACAAAGACAAGTAGAACTGAAATGTTTGCTTGAGAAGCACATTGGCACAATAATGTTCTGCAAAAATTAAGATTGGCATAGAGAAAGAACCGACGGAAAGAACAAATGCCCTCTACAAAAATTAAACTTCTTGCACATAATTTCAGGGCAGAAAGAGAACAAAACTCGACAAAAACATTCACTTTACAAGTCATACAAGAATTTGAAATTACTCAGGAGTGAACCCATCTTATGACATTTTGGTAATAACACCATTTCGGCTATAGCAGGCTTCTTAATATTTATCCACAAGCCCGATCTCATATGTGCAGTTAAAAAGTTCATTCATAGCAGGCATTCGGAAAAGAAGACTTGCTCAGCTATAACTGGGTCCAACCATTGCCAAAATCCTAAAACAAATGGACAAAAAAGCAGAAAAAAGCAAATGAAGCAAAACAACATCCATGGTCATTTAAATTGTACCTACATACCCACAAGAGGCCTAAGTTGACTGTGTAGATGTTACATTTTATGACATGTATACGGGGGGAAGGAGAGAGGCTGGTTATACTTTGGTGTTAACCCAGATTTTTTCAATCGGTGACTTGAATGACTTAGCACGATAGCATGATCTCAGTGTGGCAAAACATCGTCACATTGCCTTTCCGTGGAGTAGTGAGATTTATAATGAAAACATGACCGGATGAAAAGTGGGCACCGGGTGGTTGATTTACAGCAGTTTTATGTATGTTCCTTTTCCCAACTGTAGTGACTATTTGATTACAAAATAGTTGTAAAGCACATAGAGTAGAGCCTGTTGTTTTTAACGCTTCCCTTGCACCTCAAATGATGTCTAGTCAACCTACATGAGACTAAGGTAATAAAAAGATGGGATGAGGAGCAAATAATATCACTGGAAAAGAAAGGAAAAATCGGTAGGGGGTAATCTGTGTCATAAACACAATCCTATTTATTACTCATTAGCCACAGTGTATGTAAATGTGGTCCCCGCCCTGCCATAACAGGGACAGCAGGTGCCTACTGTAATATAAGTCCTCAATAGTCCAGGCTAATTGAACATTAACCCAATTCCTATCCCACACTTTTCTTCATTGATGATTACAACAAACTTTGAAAATTCCACCTCCTAAACAAACTCTGAGTATGCAAAGAAAGAATAAGGATTTTTTTTTAAACAACAAAAAAACCCTGCCCCATTTTAGTTTGAAAAAAAAAAAATAGCCAACCTAAAAACAAATTTAAGAGTTAAAAATCACAAGAACAATCAAATCCGAACACAAATTAATATTAATATCAGTCTGACCCCTAAGTCATAACTTGCACAAAAGGAAAACATATTCCAAAATTAACATCTCCCTACACAATGTGGAGATATCTTGGACCTTTCAATCCAAGGGACGTACATAAACCAGTAGGTAAAAAGTAATTGTAGAAGTTTTACACTGCAACAACACAATTCAGATCAATTTTGACTCAACTTTCTTCAGACCACTCCGTAGCTAACACGAAATGACAGCCACATCTTAGAAGTCACTTAGCAAACGTTTCAAAGGTTCCCACGTGTTCTTTTCCAAACGGACCACCAGGTTTCGTATGGATTACTCTCGTCAGATCGGTAATGTACAAATAAAGATCAATTAAGATGTAGGTTGCTTTGACCTTGCATGTCATTGTCAAGACCAACTTGCGCTGAGAGGGAAATGCCCCAGCAGACCGTAGATCGATATACTCGATAAAAAAAACAACCTCCACACAGGAATCAAATTCACATCCTCGGTGAGCAACAGTGATGCGCCTAACCGCTATACCACAGATGCCTGTACACCAACAAGTCAGTTTAGAACAATCTAAACTGGAAATCCTGCAAAAACGGGTAATAATGGATGCTCCTTATATTCTTTAGAGTCCAATGAAAGTATATATTACAGCATCCCACTGGAGCTTTTGAATAAAAAGAAGCACATCTCTACACAAAAATGGTCATTTAGCGCTGGGGAAAAAGCAAGACAAAAGAGGTAGGATCATACTGTGCTGCCCTCCAACCACCGGCTTAAGATTGTCCGACAAACGATCATATGAAGACCACTTTGATCTACTATCTTTAACAACTTCATAAAATCATTTATAACGTTATTAAAAAATGCTAAAAGCTGTATTCATCATAACTGACATGTAGCCTTGGTGGCTTTTGCAACAGTCCCAGGAGTGACCTTGTTCCTCAATGAGAGAGGCAGTTTGTCCCGGATGCAGTCACTGATGTACTTGGGAGGGTACTTGTTGGAGAAATGGACCAGGACAATATGTTCAACGTCCTCAAAGAGCTCTGCGTTTTGCGCAATTTCACACAAGTGAGTGTGACCTCTGTCTCTCGCTTTCTGGACCATGTTCTTACCTGAAAACATTAATTTGTAACAATATTAGCACATTCACATTCTCAAAAAAGAAATGGGTACATGGGGAAAGTTTTCAAAGTTAATATCAGCACACTGGCCAACGTACAGCGGACTCGGTGCTACCATTTCTGACCAATGTAGCCTTTGAAACTTTCATTTCTTCGAAGTATCATCAAACCAACTTATACCCACAACCATCAATTCTTGATGTGCACCCCACGAAACAGCATCTTTATATATATGTGCTTATAAAAATTTGGAAGACACATCTTAAACTACTAAAGGAAACAAGAAAACAGGTTTCAAACCTGTACTCTCTTGTCATTTAGCAAAACATGAGCCACAACAATAAAACTACAATGTTAACATCACTTTGTATAATAATGATAGGAAATTAAAGTAATTGTTATTTTTCCAAAGTTTTCTTTTTATCACGCTTCCAGAAACATCAAACTCATAAAATTACTTCAGATACATAAATGAGAAATTAAAAAATGGAAATAAAATATGGTTTATTTCCACTTCTAAATAAACTAAAAAGACGCAGAGCTGCAAAGAAATGTAGTTTAACATTTTTTTTAAAGTTTCTATTTTATTTTGTTGTTGTACAAACTGGCTCAGTGTCCACCACTTCACTATGGAAACTGGTGCCTATAGGTGGTCCCAATGAGAGTGCAGTAAGTGTGGACTTATCAGTCCCATCCTCCATACCAAAAAAGTAAAAGCAGAGACAAACAAATTCCTGTGATGTTGCTGCTGAACTGTGATAGAAGCTGTATCTCGTGTAGAAGCTGATAAAAGAAAAATTTGTATGCAACACCAACAGGAAGGAGAAAGAGCAGACCATATAAATAACGTCAATCAACTTGTCCTTCCAAATTAAGACGGCTGATCACCTTATCTCACAAAAGGATTCAACAGGGTAACAGAACTTTCCACATCAAGAGAAACACCAAACATCATACCTATTTCATCATCAAGGAAAGTTGCTTCTGTTATCAGTAACTTAACCTTCAGCAGATCTGGATTTGGAGGATTCAGGAAAATATCAAAAACTGTGTCACCTGAAAGAAAAGAGATAAATATAGCAAAGATATCAGTTACTATAAAAACAAAAACAATCATCAAAAAAAGGATTCAAGAAAACTTATCAGCTTTCTCACTTGGGAATTGAACTCACAGCTTCTGTGAGCAAAAGCACAGAGCCTAACTATAGCACCAGGCAGCAGCTTTCCCTTTAAAAAAAACTAAACTAGCACTTAGATTTAAAATTGGGATCACTTTTACAATTTACTGTATTTTTCCAACAGCCCTCAGATTCTTAGTCTGTGTAATCTGGGATTGGCAACTTAAAGAAATTATGTTAAAAAAAAATATGATGTCATTTGGACCTTTAACATGTATAGTATAAGGTTTTACGGCGCTCGCAACTGCTAAGGTCATATGAGCGCGGACCTTTAACACCAGGTGCAAGACATCCTGGATGGATACGGTGACACGTAATACAATAATCAATAAACCAATTAGTTTCAGTTAATCCAAAACAGCAAGGCAAACTGTAAGAATGTAACTGGAAATTACATTTTGTTACACAATGTACAAAACATAACAAGTGCGTATTGGATGAATCAATGAACAATTTAAAATTTTACCAATAAAAAAAAATTATTTCAGAGGAAACAAGTTTTACAGAGAATGAGTCCTTTACAAATATTGTTTGGGCACCATTTAAAAAAAAACAATAAATAAATTTTTAAATTCTGAAATTGCCTCTCCCCACAAGTGAATCTTGACTCCGCTTCATCATCATAGCCAGCAAAGGTAACAACATATCTACCTGTATATGCAATCTCAGGAGTAATGCTGACTTCATGGATCTCTCTACCCTCCCGGTGAAGAGCTGCCACCTCAAAGCCTTCCATTCCCCTGTATTCCTCTTTGAGCCTCTTCTCTTCCTTGTACACAATGTAACCCTGACTGCAGATCCGATGCACAGTCGGGAAAGTTTTTACAAAGAACCTGCTGTTGAGCTGAAAGAGACGAAAAAGTGGAAACATAAGGTCAATCTTAGATGGTAGAGATATGTTTCGCCTTCATCGACATATTTCAGATAATTTCAGGGGTGGGCTGCTTTGATACTGCCTGTCAGGGTTAACCCCGACAGTCTAGATTAATACAATGTCACAGTAGACAAATATACTCAATAAGAAAAACTTTCTTACTTGGGAATCAAACTTCATGCCCTCTGCAGACAATTGCCAAGAGCTTTACTATTATTACTGCACAGACACAGTCAGTCTTAAGTATCCTTTTCAGATGGCAATAGACAAGAAATAGAAGCAAATTTCGTACTCCGCCAAGTAGCCTGACAAATACACTGTATCAAGCCAAGCCGTAGTGACCATCGCCGCATACCCAGGAGTTCTGGTAGTGAAGCTGAGAAGTGCTGCTGCCTCTCAGCTAGATAATCAACTTGTAATTAAGTCCTATGAGTGCCACTGACACATCCAGAATGGAGTGTTTGCAGATATAATAGCAGTTGTAGCAATTACTATTTACTATAGAGTACATTAAATCATGTCCTTGTATATATGACTATTTATGTTTTTTTTAAATGTCACAATAAGCGTCCAGTAAGACACTAATGCCATATAATAATTTTGTAAAACCACTTGCTGAGAACATTTTATGATTACCATATACATGCAGTGTGGGTATTCACAGCAACAGCAGCAGTGCAAATTTCCACTAAGTTAGTCAAGACAAAAGGCAGAACCTCAACTTGCACACTCCATGTTTTCCATTCAATAAAATAATGCCTGTGGCTATGCGTATGGAGCCTTCTGGCTATGTGTACAGCCTTCTAAAGTATAGATTTAAATCTAATTAAGTATGCTCACTGCCTTGATAATCACTCTAGGCCTACCGTACTTATTGGACCTGTGCTGTTATGGATTCTACCATCTTTCGGCCATTTGGTTTATTTGGTAATTTTATAGAATCACTCGCGTTTCATTTAGGGTGTTACCTTGTAGCTTTTCAGGGCCCTGAACACAATTTGGCATAATTAATAGATGTTACGGCACATCATTTTAGGGTGGGGGGGGGCTCTACTAAAAAGCCATTACATGTAATCGCTCGTTGAGGAGGACCCCCTGAAACCCTCCTAATGACTACAAAAGCATGCATAAACCCAAAACAAAAAAAAACGCCTAAAATATTGTGTGTGTCCCCCCCCCCCCCCCCCTACAAATACATTGAGA
Organism: Aplysia californica; assembly: GCF_000002075.1. Lineage (NCBI taxonomy): Eukaryota > Metazoa > Mollusca > Gastropoda > Aplysiida > Aplysiidae > Aplysia > Aplysia californica. The sequence goes on along the minus strand of NW_004797516.1, from coordinate 465,032 downwards.
AAAACGAGCATGGGTAGCAGCACGAGATGGGAGTGATTCTATAAAAATACAGTTCAGTTTCTTCTGGAAAGGTTTCAAGCGAGGGCGGTACACAGAGCCACTTCCAAAAAATAATTATTTACAAACACAGCATCATCCCTTATTGGCATTTTGATCATCTGCCCAATTTCTTGTAGATTGCTGCCATCAGCTCCCCTCTGCAAAGCAAAATACAAATTTGAAACTCAACTTACCCTTACACAATCCCCCTCTGCAAACGGTAGAACCTTTACATTCTCAAGAGCTTCCACAGTCTCAGCCATTTCATAATGAGCTTTCGTGACTGACTTCAGGTTATCCACTAAGTGGGGAGGAACAAAATAACGAGCTGGTTTCATTCCATTCAAGCCTCGTTTCGACACATGATTCGCCACAGCTCCAATGTGATCCACATGACCATGCCTGCATTGGAAAAGAAAAGTATAATAATTAAATTACCAACAAAAAAAAAACAAAAAAATATAGGCCTATATTAAAAACTTACCCTCAGTGCAGGAAAAGTTGACATTTGAATTTTTTTTTAAATAAAGAAAGAAAATAATTATTTACAAGACAATATAAATCAGGGCATAATTGTTCAATTATGGACATTAAAAAAAGGCTGGCTGTACATTTCTCCAATCGATCGGGAAAATAAACTTGAACTCTATTTCTCCGAACGGTTTGCGAATGGAGTGGAACTCGTGTGTGTAAGGTGTGAATCAGAGGAGAGGGAGGGCGTGGACGGATTTTTTTGTGATTTAGTTTTGCTTCAGGGGTGGCTAAATGCAAAATAGGTTACTGCCAAAAGTCGAGCGGTCTTGTTTTCTTGCAGTACCTTTTGAAGGCATTTTCAAATGAAGTTGCCCCAACCACAATTTAAGTATCTGTATATTCACTGATTCAGACATCTAAAAATCTCTAGCTCCAGAAAATGAATTTGATACCAAAAAAATGCTTTTTCCCAGTCCTCGTAAAATGGCAGATTGAAAGGTGATGCCAAAATCTTGCAAATAACACAAAAAAATCAAAAGTTTAAGCCTGCCAGTGGACCACTATAATCTGTCCCTGTAGGATTATGCGATTGTGTGACCGCGTTTTCTCGCGTAATTCTGCAACATTAGCATAATTTTTGGATTCCCCCCGTTTTTTTTCATTTTTCACCAAAAAATTAACGCCTCGCAATGTGACTAAAGGGAAGTAATCAGCGTAATAAGTCTCATTTAATGAAAAGTTGGTTATTTCCCTTGTTAGAAGATAATAATAATAATAATAATTGCATTTATATAGCGCATATCCATGCTCAAGAGCATGCTCTATGCGCTTTACAACTATTATTTCCCCAACAGACCCTCTGAGACAACTCAGAAACATTCTCAGCTTCCGAGGAAGCATACAGTGCAAGCTGCGGATTTCAGGCGTTCAACACTATCAAACTGACAAGATCTTTCGCTGTCTATAGCCGGGTACCCATTTTCACCTAGGTGAAGTGAGGAAAATTTGTGCAAAGTGATTTTCCCAAGGACGGGATTCGAATCCGCGACCTTACGGTTGCGAGTCTGAGAGCGTAACCACTAGGCCACCGACTGATTATAATGGGTTAGTATGTTCCTTGAGCATGTTCTATTTTTCAATTAATCAAAAGTACTTGTTCTCATGTCTGCTGATGTTTCATGTTTGACAGGTGTCCCTGGTTTTAGTGATGTGCCAGCATCAGAGGTCCAGATGTCCTTCCCCCCCC
>NW_004797516.1:459868-462621 GCF_000002075.1 Aplysia californica | reverse complement strand
AGAGAGAGAGAGAGAGAGAGAGAGTGGAGGGGGTAAAGAACAGGGGGAAGTGCTAGCTAGATATCTAGATCTAATCTAGATCTAGAAGCTAGAATAGACTAGATTCTAGATCTAGATCTAGATCTAGATTCTAGGTTACTTACGTAATGAAAACATTCATGCCTCGAACGCTCTCTGGAACAGCAACACCCATATCAAAAACAATATGGACATCTTCTGACTTGATCACAATACAGCTTTCTACTCCAGAAACACTCCAGGCGAAGACACTGTATTGTCCGATGTTAAGCCAACCATCAGATTCACCCACATTGACAGTCTGGGCCTCCTTAGGCATGAGATCCAAGTTCTGATGACTTCGAGTTAGTGGTTCACTCATCTTTGTCTTTATAGATGTCGTAGATCTGTGTCTGACAGAGAATTGCGTCCTCAGCTGCTCTGAACATGTACAACAACAAGGTACAGAAGACCATACATTTTGATTTATCACAGACTGCAATAATACTGTAGGAGAACAAAGTGGCGCCTTGGCCAATTGTCCCCGTGATCTAAAAGCCCGGGCCACATTATGTAAGACACAATTCATATTGGAAACCACAACAGTGTCCAGTGGTCTTCTTCCTGAAAATAACCTCGCCACTAGCCACAACTTAATGGGCCAAACGCCACAAAACGAGTCGGAGCTAAGAAAATTTTAATTTTCAGAAGAGAGAAAACATTCTCAGACAGTCCAATGGATCATATTTTGCCTCACAAACACACTCACGAGTCACGTACTCGTACTGTATTATACCACGAGACCGAAAATATAGTATTATATTATTAAAGAAACTTGGGCTGATGTCTCCTAAACAACTGAAGTGTCCGAACTTTCACCTTTCACGTTCTCTTTGTAGTGTAGACTACCGACAATGAGATTTTACACAACACACTAGGCCTATTCCATGAGGCGATTCCATGAACGTTTGTTTCCTCAGGTCCTCAACACGCTGCGTGCGAGGTCACGAACTGAGCCACACACACTCCCAGCTGATTCTTCTGAGGTCATGTCTGTCTGTGTGCAGTGTGCAGTGTCGCTCGCTCTTGGCACGTGAGACGAGGATGATTGGTGGTTGGGTCGCTGACTGCTAGGCTAGGGCCAGAGGCCAGAGGGTGAGGTTCAGGGTGCCAGCTTTTTCTGACGTTACTAACTGTACGCAAGTGACATCGTGGTCAGATCAGTTCCTGGGTGTGGGGGGGGGGGGGGGGGAATCATGTCTCGAGCCCACCTGATCGCACACGAGGAAAAATGGAGCTTTGTAAGTTTTTGTTTGAACCCTGTATAGGTAAGAAGTGAAAACAAATTGAAACGATAATAGTACCCATAAAATGGGGGGGGGGGGGTGCAATCATTGTATATCATGTTACGCATTTCAAATAATGTCATGCACGCTCATTATGTGTCTTCAACATAATATACATCTGTTGTACGAGAAATCGTAATTCACTAGTGTTTACCAAAATAAGCGAGCTGCGATAAGTCGTTCTCCTGCACTTTTTATCCGTGGGCCTTTTGGGCATACACCTTTACAGTGGGGGCATGACCCTTGACCTGCAACTTCTTCGATTCTTCGAAAATTAGGGCAAGTGGCCAGTGGTCGCAAAGTGCACTAGGGTAATCGGGCAATTCGGGGCGCGGGGAGAACTTGGGGGCATTGACCTGACTGCTCTTGTTAGGATTGCCCTCTTTTTGTGTCTTTGTTTATTTGGGCGACCTGGGCAAATCGTGTTTTTGAGGGCCCAGGAGTGTTTGGAGACATTGGCAATAGCCAAAGCTGTTACACTGTAGGTGATCTACGGTGTTCGGAAGAACAAGAATTCATTGGCAACATAATATTATAATATTTTAATTTATAACTCAAAATAGAAATAGGTTTTCTTCAAACAAGGGTACCCGAAAAGCTAATGGAAAAGAAGTATTGAAGTACAGAGATCTAGATGAATATTTATGTTTCGTTGATTATTCAAAGGCTCTTTGGTAAAGTTAGATGTGATTAATTTTATTTTAAAATTTGGAAGATATTGAGACTTAAATGGAAAGGATCTAATTAGGCACATAATAGCCTACCTACTACAACGAATTAAAATTTAGTACATTAAGTACCCCCACCTCCTTTATATACGCAGGCCTACTTGTAGGCCAAAAACAGAGTTAGGCAAGGGCGTGATGTATGATCCAGACAGTGCTCTCGGTTGTCCAGATAGGTACTGCTCACCTCTGACAGCGACAATGAAAAAAAATCTTCTCTAAAATGATTTTCTCATTCCACCTTTCCTGCTCTCTATAATCACGCTCTGTCGTCTTCTTTTGTCTCAACCCCCCCCCCCCCCCCCCATTTTTTTCCACTGGGCTCTGACATTTTCCTCTGCCTTTCTACTGCTACTCTTTATTATAGCTCCTTCCCGATCAGTGCTGTTTTTCAACATTACATTATAGGCCTAACAGATCTATAGATCTATAGCCAATTCTTCTCATAAACAAAGGCAAAAAGATCAAAACAAGTCCGACAGTTTAAATATCGAGGATATATATAATTAGTAGTATAATTACCCCTGACGCCAAATGTTCCGCAGAAATTGAAGAATTCCAATAGCTATAATATGACTTTAATTTTAATGCCAGTTTCAATAAATTAATGAGAAGTGAAATCCTGAAAAATTAAAAACACCTCAATAACTACCAAAACAGGTTCTAAAAGATTAAGTGTAGCCTC
>NW_004797516.1:455249-459768 GCF_000002075.1 Aplysia californica | reverse complement strand
CAAAAAAAAAGACAGTTGAAATAATTATATAGAGAAGCCTCAAGAATTTCATTATGGACCAGAGGCAAACAGCGCAGTTTCCGAAAGGCCTGAGGCCTTGAATATCTTGCTCTAACTGGTGGAAAGGATGGAAGGCTAACGAGGCAGGGGTAGAACAAGACCTATTCTACTGGAAAACCGAACAGATGCAGCTTATTAATTCCTTGCGGAGAAATGCATGGTGAACTAGAGCTGATCGCCGACGTCTGATTCAAATCCGGCACTTTTTTTTTCGGAAAGTGTTTCATAGTAGCGCGCGGGACACAATATTTTCAGTTTGTTAGGAATTAATTTTGAATTTTGCTCGGGTACGTGGCGGCCAAAGCCTACTCTTATCGATATTGGACCACCAAAGGAATCTTTAACCTGCGCAACTTGTACTCAGGACTTCCGAGATTTTACGCCCTTTCACGAGAAGGCATGTGTTAGATCTTTCCTATCCTAAGATCAGGGGTTAAGCTGAAAGACAGCAATAAGAATTAGGAGCTAAGGAGTAGCAGTAGAGGAGGGGGCAGGGTGGGGGGAGAGCAGAAAGTGGAGACGAAAGCAGACCACACTACATGGTTTGACAGGAGGGAAGGAGATGAAAGGAGAAACATTTTAGAGAAGAAAATTTACCGTCGCTGTCGGGTTTCGAACCTGGGACCTATTGAATGAGATGCGAACACCGCCGTTACCTTTACCTACACAACAACAGCTGAGCTCCGGCACTGTGGGAAAGAAAAAGTGTAGGAAAGGGAAGATTCACAGGAGCACCCATTTATAGGTTGCTAATTACACGCTTTTTGTACTCGTTTCATACTACTGAATGACAAAGCTGCTCCTAAATCCAAATGTACGTGAGTGTGTGTGTGTGTGTATGTGTGTGTGTGTGTATGTGTGTGTGTGTGTGTGTGTGTGTGTGTGTGTGTGTGTGTGTGTGTATAATATGCAAGCGTGTACGTAGTGAAACACCAAACCAATGTGCCAGGATCTGGACAATAAAGATGTATATTATTATTATCTTATCTTATCTTAGATCACTATAATATAGGGAGCTTGACTTTGCCTTCCATTCTCTCCTTTTTTAAAGCCCGTGTAGGCCTATTATACTTACCGTGAGGTCGAACAGTCATTTTTTTGTTAGAATATTGTCAAATTTGACGCACATCGGGCCGACATGCTTCATTTCAAATTGATGACGCGTTAATTTTACAAATTGTCAAGGCCTCAGGATGAATTAGATGAAGACGAACAGTGCATTCTCTTAATGTTTGCCATCAATACTCCAATATTCTACTGTCACTTTGATCTGAGCAGTTTTTAGGGGAAGATGGGTAGGGGAGGGGTACGTTCAAAGTCCTTTACATCAGTATAATAGGATTTTTAAAAACGAAATCCCCCACGACTCAAAAACATGTATTCAGAATTCTCTAGATTATGCAAAAGCGAAGAGCGTAACAGTAACACCAGAGGAACCGACAATAAGAGCTTATAGCTCGATATCACATCAGAAAATTGAAGTAGTCTTATCAATGCATCGTTGTGATTGTCTTCACAATACGACGTTTTTCATGCTTCGGAAGAAGCAGTTTCCGTTTGTTTGTTTTTATCGAGAAATTTCAAAGAGAATCGTTTTGTAAATACACGTATAAATATAAATCTAAACAGTACCCAGCTTGTTTTGTTTGTTGTTTGTTTGAATAAAGAGAGAAGGCACAATTTAATAAGGTCATATTTTAGAGCTAGAAAAAGTAAGACGGACAGAAACAACAGAGGAAAAGTGCAAAAGCAGGACTTGATAGTGGCACCCTCTAACCACTCGCACAGCTTCCAGAAATCAATGCAAGTTCCACTAGAGTGAGGACTTTTAGTTTTAGTAAGAGTTTTCGGCACTTGCTACACAATTAGGTCACATGAGTGCCGAAGATTAGTTTTAGTTTCAGTAGAGGTTTTATGGCGCTCGCAACTGCATACGGTCATATGAATGCCGAAGATTAGAGGTGTTACAAGAGAGTAACTAACATAAGAAAGGAGGAGAGATCAGGACGATAGATGTGTGATAGGAAAGAAGGAGCAAACCACACCAGAGCACCCGCCAACCACCCACGCCGAAGATTAGAGATGTTACAAGAGTAACAAACACAAAAAAGAAGGATAGATCAGGACGATGTATGCCAGGAAAGAAGGAGCAAACCACACCAAAGCACTCGCCAACCACCCGCCACTAGAGTCAGAAAACAACTGCAATTCTGCTTTTGTGTGAGGCGTGATGTAATGACCTATCAGAATAATATGACACATCACTCCTTCTTTTACAGCACAGGAAGGTTACTTGAACATTGCAAGAGAAAGTTTGCCACTGTATTGTTTACTCATCGTTTGTCTTTTCAACGTGATGATACGTATTACATTATTTGGGCACAGAGATATTTTCAAAGCTCGTATCATTTCTTGTGAGCAACTTTTACTGATTAATTTTGGTTATCACAAGCAAATGTTCTAGAAAAATGGCACAAGAATTGATATTAACAGTTTCAGCGTTATTTTGGAGGCTCCAACTGAAGAAAGTAAAGGGCAGGCAGACTTCATTTCAAAAGGCGCCATTATTTTCCACAGTAGGGCCAAATCAGCCAAGAATTAAAAGTTAAAGAAAATATGTGTATTGACAAGAGACTGGACCTACCACCACAAGCAGGGCACACCAGGAGCAACAAAATCTGCATTCACTACCAAAAAAAAAGAAAAGAAAGAAAAAGAAACAGCTGAGCGAAAAAACCCCAAAAACAAACAACCTTACCCTCCCCAGCCCCCCATATACACAAAAAAACACAACTGCAAAAACAAGCAACTATAGATTTAAAGTCGATGTTTTAAAAACTTTACTTCAATCTGATTTCTTCATGGTAAATTTATCACAATGAAGAGCGTTGCATGATATTCAAACAAACTTTGTAACAAAAGAAACACGTCTGAGTCAAAACCATTTAGAAAGACATAATTTCACAACACCCAGCAGCATTAAAATGCTTTAAAAAATAAAGACAAACGAAGGTTAAAAAGCAATGCATAATAATATACTTAAAACTGCATAAAAAACTAGACATACATTATGATGAGACTGTGCAGCCAGAGAAAAGCTGATGGTACTTGTTATAGCACATTGTTTGCTAGTGCACAATCTTTAATGCCCCCCAATCTCAATGTAAATAAATCGGCTTTCCTTGTCATGGCATCAAACTAGTTTGAACAGATGCCTTCTGAGTACAAATCTACACAGCATGTTGCCTATAGAGAACATGTTCTCTTGATATGAACTGCAAAACAGAAATACTTCTCAACCTTATGGAAGCCAGGATAACAAATAAGATTTATAATAAAGAAAAGATGTAAAGAATTGATTTGCTAAGTGTACTCAGTTATTGAAGAAATTGACCTGAATATTTTGAGCCACACTTTGATCAGAGCAACTACCCCCCCTGCCACACATCTTTTTAAGACCAAAGAACAGGCATAAACTGAAAGTCTGCCTATTAAAACAGCATTATACCAGTACCAGAAAGGATGCCTCCTTGTTATAGTTACGCTATTGTTTTTGTCTTTAGCAAATCAAACCTGCCTTTTTTTCCCTTGAAGATGTAGAAAGTTAAATCAATTTACGAAAGGTTACCAAAGATATTGGCTTTAGCTCTTTTAACAAGAAGCGCTAACATATTTTGCGCATAGTATATGTTTTATATACCCATTGATACAATTTAGATTATTAAAGAGGTTGGCTCCTCTGCTCCGCCTGTCAGGGCCAATATGTACAGGCAGAGCGGAATTCACATCAATGCTTACAGATGGAAACACTCGATAAAATAACTTACCAATGTACAAATTGCGTGCAGCAGGAAAGAATCAAACCATTACACTACAGTTGACTGTGTGTCGTCAACCTTTACTATATCAAATCTAAAGGAGGTGAAAATACAAAAGGAAGTTCTTTTGTAGATAATTATATCATCAAATCAGTCAAGATTTTTTTAATGGAATGAAACGTACCGTATGTGAATAATAATACAAGACATCTCTATGGTTTATCAACAAGACTTAAAAAAAAAACAAAAGAAAAAAAAAAACAACTTCGTCATAATATTCTTCAATCTACAAACTCCTATGCAAACAGTAGTAAGCGCAGCAGAGTGTTGGTGTAGATCTATATATAAAAAAACCATGAATATGTTTTGATAAATCACAATCACAAAAATGCACAGATAAAATCATGCATATTCAACATCCACAAATTGACAGCTTAGTGTAAGACTGCTTTATGCCATTCTGAACAGTGCCGTATCACGGAGTCTTACAATAAGCAGTTGAAATGATTATGAATAAAAATACTCACTCACTCATGCATTTATGTACATCTATGTGTTGTGTATGTGCTTGTGCGCATACACACACACACACACACACACACATACTAACTCACTCACCCATCCACACATTAAACTCCCCC
>NW_004797516.1:405946-455072 GCF_000002075.1 Aplysia californica | reverse complement strand
CCCCCTCCGACAAAACCCATAACAACAAATCAGCCAACACTAAACTGAAACAGGGAAAAGAATCATTTCTCATCCAAAACTACAGAGATCTTGTTCTGTAAAGATAAATCAAAGAAACTATGATCGCAACCATTTTGAGCACCTTAAATTAATCGGTTCCAGCATAATTGTTGATATAATAGATCCAGCATCATATAGTATATAGTAACAGCAAGTAACTAAGGATTTCTCAGCTTTGTTCACAAAATTCAGATGATTTGGGACAGGCTGCTAAATGACATTCTAAACAGCTTCTTTGAACGAAGTCTGAAAGAGTGTTTGAGAAAAAAAATTCAAACATGAAACAGATTGTTTCTCAACTGTGACTGAGAGTATCTGGAGATTTGAACCACAGAGTGCGTTCGTAGCTTATATTTAGATAACAGTTTGACTGGTGAAGAAAGCAGCAATGAGGGAAGTCACAGACCTAACCCTGACAGTGGTGGGACAGGTAAATGATTCGCCAATAGCCTGGACAAAGAGTACTTTATGTGATGTCCATGTGGTGCAAGTAGTCTAGTGGTTAGGCTGTTGGGCTCCCAACCGAAAGGTAGTGGGTTCGAACCCCATCATTGGTCAGACTTTGTGTTTTGGGGAAAAGCACTCTGTATCATTTTTCATCACTTCACTCAGGTGGGAATGCGTACCCTGCTATGGAAAGCATAAGATCTAATTAAGTTGCTAGTAATGAGTGCTTAATTGGCTGCCTGTACTGTATGCTTCTTGGAAAGCCTAGAATATTTCTGAGTATGTTAGGATCTTCTGGGATACAGATAATTGTAAAGTGCATAGGGAACGCTGCATAGCATGGATAGGTGCTATTTAAAGGCAAATATGATCATTATTACTTTGTCATACCATTTTGCTACCTTTGCTATGCAAAATGTCTTTGCAAAACAGCTAAAGAGATAGAGGTTTAGGCCATTTTGGAATCAGTAGCCCAAAAGCATGGATTAGGGAAGTGATCATTGACAGGATTAATTTTCATGTAGCCTGTTTTATCTTAGCTCATAATGGCAGAAGAAAGGGGGAACAGCAAAAGACACCATCACATTGCAAAAACAATAATGAAGACTACATAATTTTTAACAATTTCAACGTCTGTAGCTTCAGAATAATACTAATACTGCCTCCCATCCCCAATACTCTCTCTTTAACTTAAAAATGCCATCTCTTCGTGTCAAAACATCTACAGCAAAACATTGGTGAACGGTTGTTTAAGAAACTGTCACCTTAATCACCCATCTTCACCATGTGTTTTATACGGATCTAAAACTTACTCTGGTAGATCAAGTTAAAAGTTTGAAGAAAGTTTTCTCATGAATAAATTGAAGTACAAAATAAATCCCAGTATAAGAAACAGCTGGACTGATGTGTACAAAAGGCAGAAAAAGCCAAGTTCAGATGATGACTGTTAAATAATTTCTTCCGTCAATCAGAGCTGCCTCCACATCTACAAATTTGAACACAAGTAAGGCAAGAAAATTCCACTGAAGGCAAAGTTCAGTGAAACTACACGGCAGAGAACTGTTGAAATGCATATGAACAGTTTTGCGACAAAATGTGACAAACGCCACTTTCGAAGTTTAACCGTAACTAGTACCTTCATATATCTAGAAAGGTGGGGCACATTCCAGAGTCAACTTTTTTCCCCCACCAAACTTGATTTTTTTTCATTAAAAAACTGAAGAAAGATGACCATCTTTTATACAAAAGCGGCTGCCTTTTTTTAGACAAATGGTGACATAGCCTCTGCGTGCCAATCAAGTTTCTTTTCCTCAAGTCCCGTGACTTCGCTTGTGGTTGATGAAAACTTGTCAGCTGTTCTTTCGCTTACTTACTGTATTTATGTGGATATGTCGAGTTTTTTAAAAAAATTTGTGGAAATCTCATCAATAAGAATACAACATAGACTTCATCAACGAGCAAATACCAATTAAGCCTTGCATCATGTTTACTCTAAAACCAAAGTTGCTCAGGATGATGAAGAATAGAAATCTTCAATTTTCTCAAAACCAGCAAAAGGATATGTTGCATTTTCTGAAGAAACTGTTCATACGTATTTATAAATATGTGAGTATGAGTGTGCGTGTGTGAGCGCATGTGTGCGTCTGCGACTCTAAGGAAACTTGTCAGAAGGTGAAACTTTTGAAACTGACATTTTGGCATTTATCTTTCATGAGCATTTTGCACTTTACTCAGACGTCATTAGACTAGATCTTATTTGTGAAGTGAGAGCCCTTCAAAATAGGGTCTGAAGGAACATTTTTTGGAGAAGAGCTTTGAAACTGTTCAAATTCAATGATAAGGGTGCAAAAACAAATGAAACAAAAGAAAATATTCCATTTGACTTTTTTGATACACAACATTCAGGCGCGTAAGCTTTCCCCTGGAAAGGATGTAAAGTTCTTTTTTGTTTGGGATGCTACAGTTCATAAAAAAATTAGTGTTTATCTGGGTAAGAAATATGTAGAATAGTGATGATCAAAATCCTTTAAAGTTTAAGATTTAGGAAAGGCATTCCTCTTTTGACATTTCATAAACCTTTGAGATAGAAATAAAGTTCCCTGTCTATTCTTAATGATATTGATATCTCAAAGTAAACTCTTGCCTCTTCTGACACATTTTCTCAGAGGCAGACATATATCACATATATATATAACATAAAGCTACCTTATTGGGATCAATCATACATTAATATCCATCTAAAATTAGATCTCACTCTTTGAGGAATGGGAAATGACTCACGCTTTTTTCCTAAACTGATGTTGATAGCATTGTAGATGAATAAGTCCGGGTAGTATGGTAGGAGAGGCAGAACAACAGGATTTCACAACAGAACTTTAAAATATTCAATAAAGCTTAAAGAAACAGGAAGAAAAAAAACTGGGTGCCCTCAACCCTATTGAAACACTGAGTGCAGTCTTTTCAAGACTTGGACTGAGAAATGACGAAAAGCTTGCATTTATCTTTAGGCAACAGGATACTTCCATAAATGTATGAGCACTCAGTTTGTCGAAAAAGAAGAAAACAGACATTCATTTGTTTTCTTTCACATGCACACAGCAGGAAAGAATTAATTTTTTCACAAAAATGCAACTTCATCAAGCATTTTCAGTAAAAAAATTAAATAAAACAAGTGACAAAAGAAAAAAATATTCAAAGACTAAATGGCTGTAAAAGGTTGAGAAGAAACCATCAGTGTTAAGAAAAGTAAAAATACAGTTCTCCACTAGCCAAGTAACCAATACAAACAGTGAAGATTGCCTCAAATTTTAATTCGGTATCACAACTTCTAACTGCTGGTGCCCACCACATTCCAGACAACATCACAGTTTAATTTCCGCCACAAAGTTTCTATTGCTACCTCAATTCAATCAGCAAGAGACAACAAAACACATCTCACGATGTTTTGTATCAACAGCCCAACTATACATAAATATCTTGGAATGAAAGCTGTGAATATGGATGCTTGTTGTACACATTCTACATGAAACTGAAACATATTAAAAAAAGAGATATCTATTCTAATACGGTACTTTTTTTTCACCATAATATATTTCATTCTCCTATTGACCTGATTTAAGCTGTTTAGAAGGTGGTCATGTCCTACATACACCTGGGCTGAGATGGATACAACATCCCCGCGAACTCGCATCTTCTACATGTAACAGAGAAAAGCTTAACCACAGACGCTGGTTATGAATACCTGTTCACATTCTTGAGTATAAGGACGAAAAGAGACATCTACTTAATAAATTCAGTTGAATCAAATTTACAGTATAACAGTGAAAAAACCCCAACCCAAGTTGGTTGGCACTAAATGAAATCCAATCATCAAATGGCCTACTGTGCAGTGTGCAGAGGGCCAGGACGGAAAGGCGTGGAGATTATTTGATTTACAGACTTCCCAGAAAGTCATATTAATTTTCATTAGGATATAAAATAATGACATTCTGGACATTCACATACAGAGAGTCAAAACTAATAGACAGTGCAGATAATTTGGTTAAAAATACTGCGATTGTGAGACAGTGGTAAATATGTTTGTTCCATTACCAATTTTTCACCCAAACAAAAAAATGAAAATGTTTTCTAATTTCTTCAATAGAACTAAATTCTAGTGTTCATACTCAGAATCTTAAAGCTTTTGTTGCCAGGAGGTGTATGTTCCTACTGTCAGTGCGGAATTTCAGCTAAGCTCCCATATATTTCAGCTAAGCTCCCATATAGTCGTAGTCATAAGGCAACAGAGAGGTCAAACCGTTTGTATGGTAGTTACAGAAGTGGCAATTTAGTTTACACCACACATCATAAGTTTTGAGACTGAAAAATATTTTAAATTCCAGTACGACAATATAAAGAACAGTGAGAAACAAGGTAACATGGCTCTATTGACAGTAAAGGATCAATACTGGAAAGCATGGCAAGCATACAAAATTCTACTGAACCTGAAAGCATTGATCTAAGAAAAGCCACAGAAACCACCAGACTGCTGCAGCAATGTTGCAAATGAAGCTAAAATCAAAGCCACTAGGATACAATAGAGCAGCAGATTCTTCTAGTGCAATATTATAAAATGTACTAACTTTTCCTCAGTTTGGTACTACAGCCCTATTTCATTTTATTTCTTTATGATACATATGCGAAAAAGGCAGTACAAATATAGATATATGCACAGGTTTCGTTTGGATGATGAACAGATTTAGCCCTACATTCATGTTATCAAGCTGACTTGCTGAAAACAAAACCCAACAAAGACAACTCGCTACCGCAGAATTACAAAGTTTTACCAGGCATTTTTGGCTGTTTGAAGTTACTAAGACCATGAGGTAAAAACCCCAAAAGTTCTATCTGCTCTGTCAAAATCGTAAGAGTATTTTGGGTTATTATCAAAATATTCAATGAACTGCATTCAAAAAAGCTTCACATGATGTGAAGCTCAAAATCTTTGACTTTGACATCAAATGTGTCAAAACTAGGTACTGAGAATAAAGAACTTTGTAATTTTGAAGTAGAGAACGGTCTTCCATTACAATATGTGGGATAATAAATTGGATCAATACACATTGCTCTCAAAGAAGCAATGAATAAAGGCCAAATATGATGGCTGGACTGAAACTACAAAGAGACCAAGAGAAAAAGCATTGTAAAGAACACTGGTTTACAGCGTAAGTATATTTAAAATAACTGAGAGTGCAATACATTTTGTGCGATGGTGAATCATGAAAAGCACTTCAAAATGGAAGGAAGAAAATAGAAGGAAACTTTGATCAAGTTGAAAATCAGATAACCACATGCATAGTACACAAAATATGAACACTTGACAACTTTCATCTTAAGATGAACTGCAATACTGGGGATCTATCTAATCTTAAATATTAAGCGGAGAGTGTTTTGAACATTTATCAATTTAGGTAAAAGTAGAGGCAGCCATTGACAGTTACGGTACCCTGTAAAAGTGACTTAGATTTTAATCATTGTTCCTTTGTGGTGACTTGCAGGAAGGAGTGAACTGTCAAGCACTTTACGATGATTATTGCGGCAGTTATAACACCTATAGATAACAACAAAAATGGAACCACAATCACATTTTGCTGAAATCTTTTTTACTTAAATTTACTTAAATTGAAATTATTGTCTTCTTAAACACTTGACTCTTGCCATCCCTATGCAGGACTGCGTAGTCAAAGTGTAATTCTAAGAATAGCATTGAAAAAAGTATCTGTACACATACACCCACAAAAAAGAAAAAAAATCTAAAAAATATAAGTGTAAAAAAAATTTCAGACAAACGTTAAACATAAGAATGAAAAAAAAGCATGTGTGTACAACTTTTAATAAAAAACAGCAGTAGAGGAACATTTCTCCGGTGAACAAATTTATTCTTTAAAATATATGCGGCCTTTGAGTGAAAAATAAAGTGGGTTCTCAACTTGTAATATGAGGCTACATTTGTACAAACTTGTGAAAAATAAAGGCAAAAATGTGAGGACGGTTGATAAATTGCTATCACAACACTGGACAGATTAAAAACCTCTCCACTTTCAAATGCAAAAATTGTAGGTGGAAGAAAAACTCAAACTTACTATGATGTAAAATCAAACATCACATGTCTATGGAGAGAAGGTGATTCAGTGAAACACTCAGCACAAACGTACTCAACAAAATCAACAGTATTCACTTGAAAGAGAGAAAAAGAGAGACAGAAGAGAAAGAAAGAGGAAACAGGAAAATGGAAAGAAAAAAGAGACTGAAAAACAGAAAGAGTTAAGAAGAGGGGAAGGGGGAAGAATATTGTATTTAAGCAAGAAATGATGTGAAAAACAACAGAAATGCAACACATGAGAAAGACTGCAGACAAAAATCAGGAGGCATTTACAAAGCTGATAATAAAAAAGTAGAGAAAGTAGGAAGGTTTAAAAAAAAAGCAAAGAAAAAACCCCCAACAAACAACACAAGAAGTTTAGAAACAAGCATTTATCAGTTGAACTCAGAACTGCGAGATTCATGCGCTACGGTTCTGGCTGCTTCAGGAACAGCAGCATTCTCCACAGCCAGGGTGACTATTGACGCCTCTGTTTTGGACGGCTTGGCCTTCTGCCGGTGTTGTGAGGTGGAAGAAACTACCTGGTGGACTAATACAGGGTGGGAAAGGCTGCCCACGTTCACAGCTGATGTGGACGAGGCAGGAATGGGTGGGAGAATGGGTGCTTGCTTGACCCCTACGACCTGCACTATTTCCTCCTTTGGTGGAGGCAAAAACGGCGTGATGTCTGGAGATTCTGAACCACTGCTTCGGCCGGAGCTCATACGAAGGGGGTTGTGCTGCCTGCCCAACAAAGCATCGGCACTGGACGGATGAGACGGGGCCAGAGACTTCCCGGACACGCCCCCACTCAAGACAGAACGGTTGTGGCCAGATCTACGAATACGAGATGAGGCAGAAGCCGGGTCGAGAGTTTTCTCCTTTGAGGGTGGGGTGGGCATGTGGTGATGGGGGTGAAGAGAATTTTTAGCAGAGAGAGTGGAGTCTCGGTGCAAATAACCTGGCTGAGACATTGCACCCTGACCCATCGAATGTCCCATTTGTACATTTGCCGAGTACCCAGTACCTTTTCCGTTGTCGCTCGGATCATTTGCCTGCTCGGCTTTTCCTTTCTGTTTCAGACGGTGGAGCTCTGTTGTGAGATATGCAATGTTGTTTGCTTTCGCTTCCAGCTCTGCTCGGAGAGAGTTCATAGTTTGAGACTGTGCCCTGCTCTCGTCTAGCCATCGTTTCCTCTGAGTCCTCGCCTCAGCTTCAAGTCTCTCCACACGTTTATCTCGTTCTGAAAGTTCTTTTTCGAGGGTCTGGATTTTTGTTCTGGAAGATTCAAGCTCCTGCTGTACTTGTTGCATCTGAGTGTCGATGGTACCTGAGGACAAACAAACAGAAAACAAACCTACTTACATTTTAGAAAGAAATCCATTTGCTCTGGTCATGACTTTATAGTGCTTAAAGGTTGAAATTCGAAAACATCTCAACCCTGAGGTTAAAGATGCCATGTAAGTTTTCAAAAAATATAAGTTGGAAAAATTTAGATTACTCTGAATCTGAACCCTCTAGTTCACCTTTGCACCCAATATAATGCATACCACTCAAGACATATGTATATATATATAGTGAAGTCCACTTATAACGAGTCTTGAAATAACGAGAAGTTTGTTATAAAGACATTATTCTAAAACCCACTTTTTTTTCCTTTTTTATCTTTGTAAATAAAATACCGCTATAGCGCAATCAGATAAAAGCGCGAGTTGGTCATAGTGGAATATTCCTGCTGTTGTGCACAGCGTATAGGCCAATGTAAAACCTTGCCAGCTGAGAAACTTGTTGGTGATCTAGCGAAACAAAGAATGGGACAGCCCATGTGCGCCAACGATGAAGTGAAGGCTGGAGCGAATGAGAGGGGAAGGTATGGCATGCGCAGACAAGCCGTTGTGAAGCAAAACACATTGCCTGATAGTGATAGGCCAGTCTAGTCTAGATTATCTAGGCCTATCATGCCTGTCACTTCTCCGATGCGGCGATGGAGAGGTCACAGTACTGTGATGAATATGGAGGGAATGTGTGACGTGCGCAAGCAGACGCGGGAATGCACCACAGGGTGTGGTGGGGCGGGGGAAAACACAGTGGGCGAGTTAGCCTAGAGAACTTTTCGTTCTGATCGCCAACACCGAGCTGTCAACATCGCTAACGCTAGAGAAAGAAACCTGATTCGATTTTTGATCAAATAAGACCTAGAGGTCATGTTGAGCAACACCATCATCAGGGGCGATAACAAAAAGAAATGAAGAGAGCACCAAACTCATGGATTAGGCCTAATTCATTATTTCCTTTGAATTTATTACTGGATCCTTTATAACGAAAATCCTGCTACAACGGACATTTCGTACCGGTCTCCTCCCTTTCGTTATAACAGGATTCCACTGTTTATATATCTCTCACATATTTGATTTAATGAAGGAAAAGCAATTTGCACTATCTTCTCTGGGTGTCAGTATTGGCTACAGGTCATTATTTGATCACTGCCACGTAAGAACTCGGTCTGCCGTAGAACACGCTTTTTTTATCTCCTGATATCAGACTCTTAGAGAGAGAAAGAGAAAGTGTTAGGGTTTACCACGCCTATCGACACTATTAGGTTATTTAGAGGCAGAAGGGCTCTTGGAGAAGAGATTGTTGTCAATAGAGCTTTGAAGTAAGGTGTTTGGTCATAAGAACATGTTTCAAATCTCTGTAAAATAATAATGATAAGAGGAAATCAAACTTCATGAAGTCAGTTTATTGCACACACAACCAGACACTAGTTTTAAAAAAAAGGAAAAGCTATTCACTTTGACGACATGCACAAGTAATTCCAAAGAACTTAATATTATTTTAACTTTTAAAGAACAACATCAAGATAAACCATTATGAAAATACCACATTATCTCGTGCAACAAAGGAATAAGTAAATGCTGTAAATGGTAGGCCGCGGTCCTTGAACATCTTTTTGGGCAAAGTTCCATTACTTCATCACACTGTGGAATTACTAGACCTAAGAGTATCTTATTTGAGAGCTTTTTCATTAATCTCAATACAATACAAGATGGAAAGAAAAATCTTAGAATCTCACCTGGCTCATCAATAGTTAATCCATTCATCGTCAGCTGGAATGTTAAGTCTGCAACAACAAAAAATAAAAGTGACTGACCGAGAGAGCTCATTTCCAATCAGGTCAAAAACCATCATTGGACCAAAGCATTACTATGATTTACTTTTTGACCACTAAACTAAGTTTGAAACACTAAAAAAATTGTGCAGCAAAATTGTTTCATGAAGTTATCTTATAACATATCAAAATACAGGTTTAAGAACTAGGAAATTATATCATTTTACTTTCACTTAAGTTTTCACATGAAAACCTAGACTGAATTCGAAATCTAGCAGATTAAATGTCAGAGTCCATTTTGCCTTTTCTGTCATTTAACACAATCCTGTGGACTTCATAAATTATGCTATAGAATGATAAAATGTCTTAGTTCTCATTGCAACGCTTTATGCGCTCCCTTTGCTGCCCCCCCCCCCTCCTTCCCCCAATCCTCCTTCTCACAAATCTCCAAAACATACAAACTTATGTATAATGAAAAACCACACAGACCAACTGGAAGAATAGGAAAAAAGGTAAGCCAATATTAAATCAGGATGATTGTAAAAATGAAGAAAGCAAATATTATTTGTTACCTGTACATCTTTTTTGTAGTAAAGCTATTTCTTCATGAAGACCTTTAAGAATAGAAGCATGCTCTTGCTGCATGAAGAGAATAGAACTCTCCAAGTTCCTCTGATGCATAGCTGATTCAGAACTCATCTTTTCGCCTTTTGCCTGCTCTCTGTAAATGATATAAAACAATTCTTAAATAACAGTCTTGAGCAAATGAAGCCAATGCATATTTTCTTAAAACACACAAAGTTTTGATTCTATATTTACAAACAAAGCATCGCAGTAGGCTCAGCTGAGGGAAACACAATAAAAATTCAAAACAGATACACGAGAAACAACTATGAAATGAAAATTATGATAAATCATACACAAAAGAGGGGAGAAAAAAAGCAGTGGTTAGCAATGATACAGTAACTTAATATTTTAGTATCGTGACAAACACAGACTAGATTTATGAGTATCACAATAAAATACACATTTATTGGCTTTGTGAATGATTGGACACTGACTGATGACCGAGATCCCTATTCAGCACTGACAGACTGAGTACCAGACATCATCAGGTTCAAGTACAGTTGAATCTGTCCATAATAATCACTCAAGGACACAAAAATAGCAATGCCAATGAAAATTTAAATTTTCACTTTTGCCCTTTTTTTTTTGGTACCTAAGAAAGAATTTTCAATTCTAAGAATCATGCTTCTTGAATTTTGAGAATCGGTTCATAAATAAAAAAGTTATGGGGTTGTAAAGGTGGGCAAAATATGGATGACCCACATATAGGAAAATACTCCTTAAAAGTGGACCACGCAGTAGCAGATTCTGTAAGAAAATCGACGATATCTTGGTAACTAATCGGAGTGTTCGAGAGAAACTTGGCTACCCGATGTGTTTTTGAGTGTAGAAATAATTTCTGCAGTCAGATTTACTACCAATTTCGTAGTTATTTTGTTATAATTAAAATTGTGGTGTACACATTACGATTTTGCGAAAAAGGGGTGTCGGGATGAGTCCATTTTATTTATAGCATCGTATCACAACATGGGATCTTTAAGAATATATGTCGGCAGCGTGACTAAATAATTGCAAAGCTTTTTATGATGACTTTAGACCATGTCAACCGTAAAAGATAAGTTAATTCAATCTAGCATGCCGTACAATTAAAAATTATTTTTCCCCGTTGAGACGCGAACACCCTGAGACGAGATAACCTCGCCTCGGAATACCCCCATTGCGATGTTACAGGGGAATAGAGAGAAAAACAACCGGATGCGCGCGCCCGCCATTGCCCTATTTCAAGTGACCAATGAACGGGCCCGGAATAGTCATGCGGGGATTTGTAGGTCACATACATTGTCACGAGAGTGAGGGGAAAATGGCCGGTCTCCGTGCGAAGCCGCTTTGGATAGGGGGGTAGTCGTGCATTTATGATCGGGTCTAAACAACTACTTGACACAGAACGTTCAAATCTGAGCACACTATAGAGGATAGATAGATCTATTACCATCTCGGCTTTGAAATTCAAACTCCTTATAGTTTTCGGTGTACACGATACGAAAGTGTTCCCGACACCAAAAGTATAGGTTAATTTATATGTACGAACTTCAACGTCCACATATCATTAGTTTGCCCTATTTTCTGATTGGTTGCCGAGTTTCATTCGGATTGGTTCGGAAATAGAGCAGACCGAGGTTGACAAAATTAGTCACCTACGCTTCGGCCGGGTCTGCAAAATCGCCCGTAAACGGGGACCAAATTTTCGCCTCGCGGGAAAGCCCGATTGGCATTGCTAACACAAAGAAGTCACAAAACAAAACATGAAAAAAATAAACAAAGACTCTGACCCGATCAGCTGGAGGCCACAATTTAAAGATAGATGTCACACTGCATAACATATGATTTAATGACCTTTACTGAGGTCAGCAGTGGTGTATTATTACCGGCTGTTGCTTTAGGTGTAAAGACCAGCAGTGTCGTGCTCGGTTCCTTAGACCATCGTATGCTATTGAATAAGCACTGCAAAATAAGTCTCGCCTCCTTTTTTTCACATGTACATGGACCTTGTACAGCAGACAATATATTTGGGTCAATCACAGTAGTGCAACGTGCTCTCTATAGCTTCATGTGAAGAAAACTTCACTCATTCAGAAATAGTTAAGCACAGCAGGAAAGTGCATGTTTTCACTCAGCCCTGAATAAGTTGAAGCATAGACACATTTGTGACTGCTTCTCGGCTCCTTTGATCATCAATAAAGGTGTATCCCAAAACCAGAAAGGGCCTAGTCTCACCATGACACAGCATCTCACAGTTAAGGCTTTTGTTTAATCTTTCATTCTGCAAAATCAAAGTAAATTATATGATCTAAATCTATAGTAGTCAGCCACAGTTGACAAAACTGGTCTGGTACAAGGATGAATTAATCAGTAATAGGAATGGAATATAGATCTAGTACAGTCTGGCAGTTACAACAGATGTTTTGAAAAATATATTCCAGAGTTTATCACATGAGAATGATGGAGCCTAGATCTAGTAGCCTACTTTGAAATTGAAGTAGACCAGTGATGCAAACAGACTCTACCAGTGAACATGAAAGTGAACAGTAGAAAGCGAGCAAGACTAGAATTTTGATTTTACTACATACAACTCAACTACTAGACTATATCTTTGACGCAAGATAGTCAATTCAAACAGCTTGAGGCAGTGTCGTAAGTGGAAGAAGTAAACATTTCTCAATGTTAGCGTTCAGTCTGGGACTGATTCTGTAGAATTCAGAGAGAGAGAGGTAGGCTATGCATTCGAATCAAAGGTGAAAAAAAAGGAAAAACCTATCACATGTATATTCGTGCAAACGCCAATTACCTAAAAGTTTGAATATGTTGAGCGAACGATCAAAGAAGCAAATCTTCCTGTTACAACAAGACACAACAAAGTGAAATATAGTCAAGCATCTTTCTCCCTGACAACATTGGCGTTCCCGGCGGCCATAGTTATTTGCCCTCACAACAAGAATTTGAGTGCATTGTGGTAGGAAATATTGAAACTGTTCAAAAGAATTTTTTTTTAATTTGAAAAAAAAAAACAATTTTGTGCATCAAATTGATAAATGCTTTAAAAAATTTGAAAATTTTGGTGTATAGTTTCAATAAATATGCAATTGGACAATTTGTTTTGATTTTTGGAAATTCCCGATAAAAGTAAGTTGCCAATGTGGCGTACTGTAAAGTTGTATCATTTAGGTCTGTAATAGAGTAGTTTTGCTTCTTGGATAGATCTAACTTCAAAAATACTTTGTTAGTTATTTTAGAAATCAATAGAATAAGTAAAACATGAAATACAGAGTAGTTTTGATTTTTGATCTTAATTATCACCTGAACTTTCGAACCCATTGACTTATCTGTCACATTTCGGCGCGGATTCTGATTCTGATTCGGATTCCCCTCTGCTGACTGCTGATTTTGCTGAAGAAACTGAAATTTAGATTCTAGATCTAGATTAGACCTTGATCTAGTATTTAATATCTAGATCTAGATTCTAGATTAATATATATAATCTATCTAAATCTAGATCTAGATCTTACACTGAAGATTAGTGATGACTGATGATAAAGGTAGGGACACTCAATACTAACAGTAACAGTCTATCCTGCCTTACAGAAACCTCTGTACTCTGTGTAAAACTGAAAAACGGAAACCTGTCATAAATTTTAAAACGGAATCTCCCCGCTCCCCCCTTGATATATTCCTCTTTAATTACCTGTATAAAACAGAAACCTGTCCAACGGGAAACGGAAATAAAAATCCGCTCCCTTCCGAGGGTTTCACCTGTCTAAGACGGAAAATGCTTTGCCTGCTCAGCCCTGATTTGAAACAAAACTTGCAAGTTTGGTTCCGCCGGCTCTAAACTTAACGCCATGGCCCATGGCCATGCTGCTGGGCGAGGAAGAGGAAGGGGTGCGGTTTGGGGGGAGATGTTGGGTCAGTGTAGTGTGGGTGTGAAATCTCACGCCGAGTTCCTCGAATCATTGTTACAATGATGGCAGTGAGGGGTGATCTGGTGGGTGGGACTAAGGATGGAAGCAAAGATGTTCAAATGTTTCTGTTTTTAATAGGTCAAACAGTGGTCCTATGAAAGGCAAGCACTTGTGATAACTGGATACCTAAGACTGACACATGTCATTATCAGACAGGATAGCAGCTGAGAGGTGTGAAGTTTTGACCACTGCTTGCCGATCGGATAAGCGATCCTTGATCCCTCCGGCTGGGCCTTTGACACCCCCCCCCCCCAACGTCCACCTCCCCCCTTAATTCCCCATCTTTAAAGACGGAAAATGTCTTAGTCTTAGACATAATTTTTTTCCCACTCCCTTGCGATTCCGTCTTACACACAGGTTCGACTGTACTTTATAGGCTACTTTGTTTGAGGCCCGATTTCACGTGTTGTAAAATTAGATCTAATTAAGATCTACATCTACATCTACATCTAGATCTAGATCTAGTGATGGCGAAAATAGATAGAGAATCTAGTCTATCATTCTAGATCTAGAAATAGATAGATCTAATATTTATAATCTAGATCTAGATTCTATGGCCCTTGCCGATAAATTTGCGGCTAATTGTAGGATAGGCCTACCACACTGAATTTCAACAAATACTTAGTAGAAGTGGCTATCCTCACCCGGGGTGAGGATAAAAATACGATCGACCTCTCACCCCGGGTGAGACTTGCCAGCGTTGTGTGAAACAAGACCTGTTTTTCCTTATTTCAGAATACTGTCTGTCAGTGCTGATGATCAGATTGACAATAACAAAGAAAAAAATGACGTTATAGTATGAAAGTAAGCATATTTGGTTGTCTGCAAAGATGCTACATGGCTATTTCACTTTTCGAATTGAGCCGAACTACGCGGATCACCGTTTTGCTTTTCCCAGAAGTTCTCGCAAGATCTCCCCCTCTCTTTTGCACTCTTTTTTTATCGGTGTGGACGATCAAATTGACAAATACAAAGATAAAAAATGATGTTAAAACACAAAAGTACATTAATTTGGTCGTCTACAAAGATGTTACGACTATTTAACTTTTCAAATTGAGCCAAAATACACGGGTCGCTATTTTGTTTTGCCCGGAAGTTCTCGCGCTACCCCTCTGCTCTCTCTCTCTCCCCTCGCCCCCCTCTCTCTTCCCACCCCCTCTCTCTTCCCACCCCCTCTCTTTCTCTCTCGCTGCCCACTGACAAAATGAAAATTGCACGCTTTCAACACAAGAGCGCTGGAACGTTTGTTCCTGGTGAACGCTACACTCGTTGCCTATCACGGTGAAGGCACTCCGGGTGAGAATAGCCAAAAGGCCCGCCTGCGCTATTCTCACCCGGGGTGAGAATAGAGGTGGCCATACTTAGTAGACGTAGAGTAAATCTAACTTAGAGGACAAAAATAATATTTGTCGTAAAAGTAAAGCAAAGTAAGAAAAAGTTAGATCCCGACAGTACAATTAATACTAGTGTACAACTAAAATAGATCTAGGCAATCATGTATGTCAAACAAATTAGGCTACGGACACTAACATTTTAAACACAACTTCATGTGGGTGGTTGATGGGTGCTGCTGGTAGGTCCTAGAGAATCTAGGTATATCTAGTCCTACTTTTTTTCTTTCCCCTCTGTCTCTGCTGCTGCTGTCTGTCTTTCTTCTTTCCCATCTCTATTACTAAATTATGTTATATATTGTCATATTGTGGGGTGGGTGCTTCATTCTTTTTATATATATTCAAACAATTACTTAAGTCACTAGATCTAAATCATATACAGTTCATGCTGATGAGGAGTTAATAATAGCCCTGCATACATACACATTTTTTTTCAGATCGTTTACCCCAGTGACTTAACAGTCTGATTCTATGGTCAGGAGTAAAGCATTATAATAAAAGTAAAGAAGATGGTGAAACAAGTAAAGAAAAAGGAACAGGTAAAGCCAAAGGTATGATTAAGTGTTCTTTGTATCTTCTCTTTCTTCTGCTTTCTTTTATCCAGATCAGAAAGTCTTCATGTTCTTTGTTGTCAGAATGGATCTCTAATCTTTAGGCCTACTTGTAGATCATTGCCTTTCTCACCCTGCACCAGGGTATAGGTCACGGACAAACACGCCTTCCATTTTTCTCTATCCTGGCTAGCCTCTTGATGTTATTCCATGTCTTCCCACTTTTCTGTACATCGATTTTTGTGATTCTTCTCCAGGTTCCACGCGGTCTTCCCCTTGATCTCTCATCCTGTGGGTTCCAATCCAAAACTTTCTTTTGTTATGCAGCTGCCTGACTTCCTGAGAGTATGTCCAATCCATCGCCACCGCCTTCTTCCTACCTCAACTCTGACTGGGATTTGTCTTGTTTTCCTTAACACATCCACATTGGTGACCCTGTCTGTCCATCTGAGCCTCAGTAACTTTCTTAGACATCTGTTCAAGAAAACCTTTATCCTCTTTATGCAAGTCTGTGATGCGTTCCATTTCTCACATCCATACAACAGGACCAACTTCACATTTGAATTGAAAATTCTCAGCTTTGCTCGAAGTGAGATACCTCTGGTCTTCCAAATCCTATCCAAAGACATGAAAGCAGCCTGTGCTTTTCCAGTGCGGGACTTTATTTCAGCGCCTGTTCTTCCCTATCTGTCAATTATACTCCCAAGATATATAGCAGAAGGATTCAGCGTTTTCTAGTGCCTTTCCTTAGACTATTGTGACCTGCTCCTTTCGTTGTCTGTCCTTAGGACCTTTGACTTTCTGCGGTGGATCCTCAATCCAACAGACTCCGATAGGCTGTTTAATACTGAAGTCTTTGCTTGCATCTGTTCCTGGGTGTGTGACAGAAGTGCCAAGTTGCCTGATCGTCCAACTGTGTCTATGGTGTCCACTGTATACCATTTCTGTGTCCTCTGGTGGTTTCCTTCATCAGCCAATATGAAGAGGAACGGTGATAGTAAACATCCCTGTCTCACACCAGTCTTGATGTCAAAGCTGTCAGTCAGCTGGCCGTCATGTCCAACCCTGCAACTTGTCCCTTCGTACATGCTCTTGATGAGGTTCACCAACTTCTGTGGGATTCCGTGGTGTCTCATTATCTAACTTCCATAGTGTTGCTGGGTCTATACTGTCAAAGGCCTTCTCGAAGTCAAGGAAGTTGACAATCAGCTGGGAGTTTCACTCCAGGGACTGTTCCACAATAATCCTTAGCGTGGCAACCTGGTTGGTGGTTGAGCGATTTTTCCGGAAATCAGCCTGTTCATCACGTAGTCTTGGATCCGTTGCTGTCTTGATTCTCTCCAGAATGATTCTGTTAAAGACTTGACCTGGTATTGAGAGAAGAGTGATCCCTCTGTAGTTGTTGCAGTTGCTGAGGTCCTCCTTTTTTGGAAGCTTCACGAGGTGCCCTTCTTTCCAGTCCTTTGGGAACTTGCTCTCATTCCAGATCCCGGTAAACAGTGGGAGGAGGATGTCTGCAGTCACATTAGCATCTGCTTTTAGGGCTTCAGGCGGAATCTGGTCAGGACCGGCTGCTTTACCTTTGTTCAGCTTCTTAATGGCATCCAAAATCTCTTGTTTTGAAGGAGCATCACAGCAGATTGGTAACTCATTTTTTGCTGACAGGATGTTTGATGGGTTACTCGGTGGTGGTCTGTTCAGGAGACTTGAAATGCTTTACCCATCGTTTAGACTGAGCTTCCTTTCCAAAAATGGTTTTCCCCTCTTGGTCCTTTACTGGTTCTTCAGGTTTCCCGTATTTTTCAGCAAGTGTCCTTGTGGTCTGGTAAAGGATTCGCATGTGCCCCCCTACCACTGCTTCCTCTGCCTTCTCTGCCAGCCTGTTCATGAATTCCTCCTTGTCTTTGTTTGTGATTTTTTAACATCTTAAGCTGCTGTCCTGTACTGCTCCAATACATCTGCTCTTGATCCTCTTGTTCTGCTAGCATTCGCTTCTGCCTTCAGTTGTCGTCTTCTTATCCTAATTAAATCCAATGAGTGTCGGCTAATCTATTCCTTGTGCTCCCATTTTTTCACACGGAGTACTTCTTGACATGTTGATGTAAAGACTTTTTTAACCTTGGTCCAGTGTGTATCCACCTTCGTGTCCTCTCCACCAAGATCAGCCAGAGGTTGAAATCTGTTCCTCAGCTGAAGCTGAAACTCTTCTTTCTTGTGTCCGTCCAAGAGATTTACTTGGAACTACGTTCTTTTGATTCCTGTGCTGGTTCCGTGCGTTTTGAGTCGAAGCTTGAGTTTTGCCGACAGTAGATGATGATCTGATCCAACATCTGCCCCTCTCTGTACTTTTGACATCTTCTAGTGAACGCCTGAACCTACGAGAGATACAAAAATGATCTATCTGGTTCTCCGTCACTCTATCTGGTGAAACTTGGCTTCCCTCACAGAATACAATACTTGTTCCCCCGAGCTGAGCTGCTTCTGTCCAGACTGTATCCAGTGTGTTTCGCTGACTTATAGTATATGCTGCCTGTATCTCTTCATCTCTTGTACTACTTGAGAACTCTTTCCTGCTTCATACAAGGTGCGAATATTCCGCGACGCAATCCGGAGAGACTTGTACTACAGAGAAGGTTTCGGGTCAGAAGAGTCCTTTCGGCTTTGTCCGCTGTCCTTCTTTGTTCCTGCTGATGCAGAAGCTCCTCCGTCTCCCAAGATCGAAAAATATAAAGCTGTGTTTGTCCATGTTTCTGTAACTTACTGTTTTTTACTGGGTTGGGTAGTTGGCCCTCCGCAAACTGGCACTTTTCGGGTGACCAGACTTTTGCACTTTTAGTCTTCTTTTACGACACGCAGTATCACGGCAGGTGTATTCTTCGCTCCCCCATAGTAAAACTCCCCACCTGCAGGGACGTACTTTTAGATGAAGATGGACAAATAGTAATAATTTAATGCAATCTTCTCATATGTGCACTGACTATTTTGTATGAGTTTTATACCGTGTCAGGAAAGGCTTACTTTTGTTTAGTTTAATTTTTTCCCTGTGCTTTGTTGTGTTGTGCTGTGAATATAATGTGTATGTTTGAAATTTGTTTCCTTTAAGTAGTTTTTTTTGTATTGGATGCTTACTTAATCTGTGCATTTTTTTTCCAGCAAAACCTGTGTCTCAAAAGCAACAGAACTGTACAAGCTGCATGCTTTATTTTTAGCTGATTAAATTTCATTTTTAGTGCTGAGATGATAAAGAGAGTCTGGCCTGTAGTAAAGTTATGTTTCAAAAGATTTTTATTGCTACGGCATTTGTAGGATTTCACTCCAAATTGCGAAATGAACAATCCTTGTAAAATGAATTATAGTAAAAAAAAATATAATTTTGATTTCTTTCTCAGTCTTTAGTAGAGCTGCAATATCTACAAGGTTTATAGGCCTACGCTTTTTTCTTGTTGTTCTTCTAATATTTAGTCTGTTTATACCTTTTCTTTTTCCAGGATGAAAATCAGACGAAAATATCATCATTTTTTAGGGTATGTATGTATGATTGTTGAAGTCTTAAATTTGACAGGATCTGTTACCACTTTTTGTGATTTTATTAAAATAGGATTGATGACAAAGGCATTTTGTGAGATATGACGTCACATTTATGGACCATTTTCTACATTTTGATACTAACACTCTTTCATAATGTATCTCAGTGATAAAGATGGTGCCTTTAACTTTAACATTTTAGTTTCTTACAAAGAAATCAGCTATGAAGTTTTTATTCATTCAAATTGCTCTACTTTATCATGAAAACTAGTGTCTATAAGACTAGACTCCTGTACTTCAAAATTGACTTTTACCACTGCTGTATTTCTATTTAAAAGGTTAGATTCTCACAGAATTTTGAATAAAAGTTCTCTTTTGAAATCCTCAGAATCCAAGTGGTCCAAAGAAGGAAAAAGAGAGTGGGTTATTTACAAAGATCAGCTCAAATACAGAGAGGAGTCTCAGTCTCAAAGAGAAGGGAAATGGCTTGAAAAATGCATCGAGTAATATGACTGGTCCACAAAAGACTTTGAAGAAACCAAATAGTAAGCTAAGACTACGAGAGGCGAAGAAAAAGACAAATTATGATGATGAGGATGATGTCCTTTGTATTGATGATGATAAGGACACTGGGTCAAAGGCAGTAGTTGTTGTTGAAGAAAAAAATGCTTTATCACCTATTTCCTATAGCCCTTTGAGCTCTCCAAATACAAAAGAGGAATCAGTTTCAAGAAATGAACCAGACACAGATGCACATGTTGATGATGTCATGGACGTAAGACTTGAGGGTGCAACATCGTATGATACTGCTAATGTTTGTAAACTATCTAGTTCAGGTTCTGCTGCCCCAAAAGCAGATGACAAGCAAGTAGGAGATGGAGATGATTCGACAGATGAAAATAAGTCACCAGTTTTTAAATCACCATTCTCCACCCCCGAAAAAAATAAAAGAGAGGTTGAAAGTCAGGCCTCCTCTCCGAAGATGTCTGTAGAGAGTATGGAAGGTAGCCCAGATATCATATGTGACACCCCAGAGGTTGACAAGGTTTTGAAAAATGCTGCTGCGAAAAGGAAACAAATTTGCTCTTCTCGGAGCTTCTTGCGTGCAACAGATCTTCTTGCTGTTCAACCTGATCTGAAACCAGCTCATCTGAGAGGTAATGGACACAGAAATAGAGGGGGAAGGAAGGGCATTGTCTCAGTGAGTTTCTCTAAAAAAATAGAGGAAGCTGAAGGTATAAATGCCCTAGGCGTAAGTGCAAGTTGCAAGGAGAAGGATTCATTGGTAGCCATTGAAGAGGAGGCAGAAAACAAACCTGAAATCATTTTATCTGTTCCAGAAACTCAAATGATTTCTGAAATAAAGGCATGTGATGTTGGAAAAGAAGAATGCTCAAAGAAGATTATCGAGGAGAGTGTTGCGATGTTAAATAATGTGAAAGGTAACATAAATCTGGAAGAGTGTGAAAGCGATCAGCCCGAACAAAATTGTGTTGGAGCCATGGAGCTGTTGTCACATAAACAAACACAAGAAAAGAGACATTTCTGTGAGATGGATGATTTTTTATTAGAAAAGCGTGAAGATTTTGAAAAAGTTCAGGATGTTGATAAAAAGCCAGGCCTCACTCGAAGAACAAAGTCTGATGTAAATATCAGCCCACTGTCTGTGGGCAGAGGTGCTCCTAGGACCAGATCTAGACTGATTGAAGCTCTTGAGGATGTGGATAAAAAAGTTCAAGAAAATGATGAACAGATATGGGTCAATGAAATTGTAATCAAAATGGCTCAAAACAGAGAGGCTGGGTTCGATTCAGGGGTGTCACTTTCAGACATTCAGCCATGTGCTCAGAAATTTTCTGCAAAACGAGAATCTTTGCCTGGATTATCTCCTTTGTCGAAAAGGCCTAAACTCAAATCAGATGTAGTGGATTTATCTGATGTACCCTGCAAGACAGCTAAAGGGGCCGTTAGAAAAAAACTGGAGCTTAGTAAAGGTGAAGAGACAGTGGAAATGAAACGTAGGAAAACCTCCAAGGATAGAATGGCCATGTTTGGTTTCAAAGGGAAGCAAAAGAGTAAAAAAGATGAAAAAGTGACTCTTCATGATGATGATTTACTGTCAGAGGTCCTGGGAAAACTGAACTCTCCGTCAAAGAGAGAAAGTAACACAGGGGCATCTGTGTCTCCCCTCAAAGAAAAGCAGAAATCTGCCGGTCAGGTACATACCTTGGTGCAAGAGAAAGAAAACGTTCATACTTTTCTCTCATTGTGTCAGAATATTGAAGTGAACTCTGAAGACATAGAAATGATGGAAGAAACTTTCAAGCAGTTTGGGGAAGCCTCAACAGGTGGTGCTGATGGTCTCAGCAGAACAGAGGAGGCTCATAGAAAAACGAATGAGGCTGAAACTGTTGACTGTATAGATGCGGAGACGAAAATCGACTGTTCTAAGACGCTTGAAGATTCTGTTATTGTTTTGGACTCTGAGAACACAGATGAGGATAATAAGGACATGTTTCCAGATAGTGACTGTATTATTGCTGAAGGCAGTGAGGAAATGGAAAAGTTTGATACTTCCAGAAATAGAAATTCTGGGGATAGTGACTGTGTTATTGCCGAAGGTGGTGTAGAGACAGAGAAGTTTGATACATCCAAGAATAGAAAAACAGCTGCAGTTGGCAGAAGTTGTGATGCTCAGGATAATATTTGCCAAAGTCATGAAATAGGTCTGATGGAACTGCCTCTTGAAAATGTCACAGAATCATCTGCCCCTTTTGAGGTGAGCGGATCTCAATTGACCACCACCGCAAATGATGTCTTCTCTCATCATTCGAGAGGCAATGTTGAAGTTGCTCTGCCCCCTCTCCAGTCATGTGGTAAGACTAGTGCAAACGCAGTGTTTGGTGGATATAACACCAGCACACCAAAGACAACAGACAACAAGCAGGCAGTGCCTCCTACTTCAAAGGAATTAGCTGTGGAAGCCACAGTTAAAAGTGCAGAGTCTGGGGTGACTGAAGATCCTTACCTTTTGGACTCTCTTGATGCTATGTTTGACGAGAGTTTTCATGAAAAGTCGCCTGTCAAGAAGAAAAACAAGTAAGTACAGTCTCCCTTCCCAACAAAAGGGTGTCTGCATTGCAGCTTTCATCCTACAATGTTACAATTGTACTCAGTGGATATTTTCATTTATATAGTAGTAGTTAAACTTTCCTGACCTCTTCGTAGTTTAAAACAACTGTATGCACTGCTCACAGCTGAACGCTCACTGCTGACCTTTTCGAAAATGTGGTTTCTAATCATTCTTACTTGCTCTGGCTAGGAGAATATTTTGAGTTGAGTCTTTTTCATAGCATTTCAGAATTTGTTAGTAATTCTTTTTCCCTGGAAAATCTGTACCCCTATAGATCTAATGATCATGTATTTGCGCCATACTATCCCTTTGTTGTTTTTTTGTGTATACTTGCATATAATGATATATGTCATATGCTAAAAGTAACATACAGTCAGGCATAGATAACTCGAAAACCTGGGATTGACAAATGTGTTTGACGCATCCGAAATTCGGGTAAACTGCACAGTGGAAAAGTGAAGAGATGTCAGTCGGGGAATGGGAAATTGTACGAGTTGTCCACGACTTTGAGTTTTCTGTATTTGTGTTGTCTGTGCTCGACTGTTGCATATGTATATGACGAATGCTAAAAGTGACATAATTGTTGTTAACTGTATATTTTCTTTTGCCCACACCCAGATCTGCTCTGAAAGCAAATAGTCGGAGGTCACCTGAATTTTGCTTCACTGACTTGTGGGAAAGATACACCGTGAAGACTGTTTGTAGGAAGAGGTATACAGTAAATGCAATACTATAATATAATGATCAAGTGCAGGAGATACAGTCTATCGACGACAAGCTGTTCAGCTGTACAAAGCCAAACATTTTGGAAATATTTCTTATTGCCATTTCTTAGTTTGTGGTATTGATTGCATACATACACTCATGAAATGTTATGTCACAATTCAAATTCTGAATGTTCTAAAAAGTGCAAGAAAGGATACATAAATTAGGTACAAATGTTAAGAGAGTGGAACAATTTGTTCTTCTTTCTTTGATGAATTTCAAATCGAGCTTAGAAAATTTGAACAGCTTGCGGACGATATGCCATGTTTTTGTGATCAAGCTCTGAGAGGGTACAACAAATGGTTTTACTCCTTCCCCAGAGCTTGGCTCTTCTCTGCATGTTTTTAAACTTGTTAAGACACTTCTGCCAACTGTCTTGGTTTTTCAGGGATTTATACTAGATTTCATAATTGTGAGTTTGATAATCAACAAGGAAAATGAGACTGAAGTCTTTTATTTTGTTTTACCTTCACTATTATTGTAGAATTAGAACCACCACCTCTTTTTTTTGCAAATTTTTAAAGTTATAAGTGTGAACTCGGGGTGCTTTGGCCTAGAGTCATATTATCGGCAAAAATTTCAGCAAAAAGTCTATGTCACTAAAAAACTAAAATCAACTAAAAATGTTATATCTCTTACTTTCAGAACCACACTTTTTTTTTGTCAGCTAAATCTAGTATGCGTGAATTCCAATTCTAAAGAGGTTTTTTGTTTGTTTGTTCTAAATGTTGTCATGACAAAATGATTTTGTCAAATTTCCTATCTTGACTTTGATGATGGATACCATTATCTTATTATTTTTAAATGGTTTTGCTGCAGTGATGAGAGTGAGGTTTTCTTGACACTAGTGAGAGATGGTGACTGTGAGGAGACGCTGTGCACACTGCAAGGCTTCTGGTAAGTGAGATTCCTCACCTGACAAAAGGAACAAGTCTGTGACAATCATTTCATGTGTTGCATATATTAGAGATAGAATGTTTTCACTATGGGCTTATGTGTCGTTCTTACTAACATTTCAGGTCATTAACAATAATCATTATAATCAGTAGGTTGTTGGTGGGTGCTCTGGTGTGGTTTGCTTTTTCTTTCTTATCAAATACAGTGGAGTCCACTTATGATGAGTCCTGAAATAATGTGAAGTCTTGTTATAAAGACTCTATTCTAAAACCCCTTTTTTTTCCTTCTTTATCTTTGTAGATAGAATACTGCTATAAAGCAATCAAACACCTAAGTCGGTTATAGCTGAATATTGCTTCTGCTGTACACAGCACATGGGTCAATTATGCACCATTCCCCTCCCTCTCGTAACAGGATGCCACTGTATCTAATATATTTACCTTAAGTCTCCTCCTTCTTTTCTTAGTATTACTTATTTACTAAGTTGGAGAATAAGCATCATTTTAGGCGGCACACTGCCAAACCTGCTCCTCCCTTCTCTCCAGGATCCATGGAAGGGTCTGCTTGCTGATGTTACTCTATAATAACACCTCTAATCTTCAGCACTTATATGATCTATTGATGTTGAAAGTTCCATAAAATTCTTACCCCCAAAAAATGAAAGAAACCCTGATAATCAGTGGATTAATGTGCGTACTGCCTTAATTTTTTTTTTTAGTTAAAAACTTAATTTTTTCCCTTTTGAACTATTCATTGAGAAGATTGACATTAGTACGAACGTTTTCGTGCTGGACAATGTCTTTGTCGTGCTATTGTAGAGGTGATATGCGATGTGAGATATTTTCTGCGCTACTTTATGCTTTGCACGGAAGGATGTTTATTGTACATGAGTTTGCCATTGATACAATTTAGATCAATCGTGAGGCAGAGCAGGCTGCTTTGCCTCTGCTTGTCCTTTCCATCCTTGGCTGATTTGCATATAATATCCCGGC
Organism: Aplysia californica; assembly: GCF_000002075.1. Classification (NCBI taxonomy): domain Eukaryota; kingdom Metazoa; phylum Mollusca; class Gastropoda; order Aplysiida; family Aplysiidae; genus Aplysia; species Aplysia californica. The sequence continues at coordinate 429,999 of NW_004797516.1, read as the reverse complement.
AGACAAACGGACATACTGTGTTAAAAAAAATTTCCGCTTACTTCAAGTCCTTGCATGTGACAGTTAAGGGCCTTACCATTATGCCACAGATGCTGGTACCCTTACTCTTACAATGTGCTTAAATCCAAAAAAATTGTATTTGCCTTGAATGAATTGAACTGGTTACTACTTCCGTGTAGAGATACTGAAGTTGTTCCTGTTTCTTAACCGTTTAAAAAAAAATTGGAACTTCTGTCACAGGGCAGACACAGTTGTCAAGGAAGGTGACATTGTCAACATCATCGGAGAACGTTCTGGAGCAGAGTATGTCATCAGTGACAAAAGCGGACTCATTGTCATCAATCCTGACCTCCTGCTGTCTGGTACACTTGTCGTGTCCTCCGTTTTCTGCCTTCGCAAGTAAGTTTGTTTAGACTGGACAGGTGAATGTGTTGTTTTAAAAAAATAATAATTGCACTTTGACTTATACAGTGCACGTCCGTCTCTGCTGCATGCTCTATGCACTTTACAGCTATGTTTTTTCCACATTTTCTATGATGCAGAGTTTCTGTTAGTTATCCTTACGTCCTGTGACACTGGATCCTTAGAGGCCTGGGACTCAACGAAAGCATTAAGACTTCCCCTTTCCTAAAGTTCATTAACCTCAATATTACACTTTATCTAAAACATATCTTAAAGCTGACAACCTTGGACCTCACATATCTTTACTCATTCTTTTCGTCCTTATGAATTTCCATTGACAACAAAGCATGACTCTCATGTTAGCCATAAATTAAATGGTTGTACAATGTTATTTTTACTCCATATGTTTTCATTTCTATTTATTTCTTTTTGCAGGTCTGTTCTGAACGAAAAGTATAAGGTGGGTATAGTATAAAGTATAGAATTTATATTTTTATAATAGTAGCCTGTGTCTTCATATATTGGTGTTGTTGGTAACGTGGCAGGCTGACACAGCTTGTAATACTGTGTTGGGGTCAAACTGAGTTGAAATGTCTGCTAAATTATTACTCAACATCTCACTTATTTGTCTGTTGGTATTTGTTATTTTTGCTTCATTGTACGCAATCCTAATTTTCTTATATGCAATGGCACGCTGTTGAGAAGTAGCAATAGCTACAGTTGCTGGGTTTTTTTTTAATTTTGACTTCTGCTCAACTGATGTAGATCCATTTTTTGAGAGAACTGGGATATTGTTTCCTGTTTGTAATTGTAAACCACAGCTTTATGTCTGGGTTGAATAATTCTAAAGTAAACAAAAGAGATTGTGTTGTGTGTATCTATTTTGTCCAAATATCGTTAGCCATTGTTCACTCTATAAAAGTTAAGGTAAATGTCTTACCACACTTGAGATTATGGATGTCTGAAATTAAGAGTCTCATGATGGCCTAGCGATAGCAATATACAGCTCAGTTATTATTATACCTCATATTAAGGCACAGTATTTTAAGCAAAATTTGTTGTTACTATTGATTTTGTTCTATTGTCTTCTTGTTTCGGGTTTACTCTTATCAGTATTTTTCCTGGCTTCTTTTCTAGGGCATGGATACTGGTAATGCTCACATGCTGTACGGCAGCATCATCCACAGTTTGTTTCAATCTGTGCTCAGAGACGGACTTCTGCAGGAGACGGAAATCTCACGTGTCGCCCAAACGTTACTAGGCACTGCCAAGTTCCTGCATGACATGTAATTCTGGAATGAGTTAGCTATAAAAAAAATACAAGTTTTGGGGGGATTTTTTGTTTTAGATTGCCGGAAAGTCCCTTTTCTTTTTTTTAGTTTGTCTTTTACTCATTTGTTACCAGTTGGAGCATCTTCTGTAGAGTCTGTTCTCATTCTTCTCCACGCATCCTGATCTTAATGTGTTCCCCCCACCCCACAGACAATGCTCATGTATTTCTCATTTTCATCTTGTACCCCTGCTAAAACTCAGGGAGTAACTGACAGTAGGATCTTCTACTCACAGTGCAGTTAATTCTATGTCCATGGTTGTTTCTTCTACATAGCACGTAGAATCCGTCCTTGCTTGACAAGCAGCTTCGTGCCATTTTTTAAGGTACTTTTGATATTCATGCTGACAAGAGTGGCCTCAGTCGTGGGTAGAAATTAATTTTTTAACATTTTGCATGGACAGTGGCAAGAAAGGCCTGCTCTTTTCAATTGTTAGAACTTCTTATGGATTTTTAATGTGTGAAACTTGCACATGAGAGCTCCAAAATCTTTCGTCCTTATATGAGAAGACTAGGTACTTGATCCTTCCTACCCCAGGGTCAGGGGATGTAGGATAACATGAGAAAAAAACTAACGCTGTGAATAGTACTCCGGACCACCGGTTTGTCAGGCTACCACCATACTTATCGAGCTACTGAGACCTTCTTCCACTTAAAAAGAAAATCATTTTTTTAACTTGTCTTTTATTCATCTGTTGCCTGTTGGCATGTTTGTTGTGGAGCATCTGCAGTAGACATGAGGAAACATATTATGTGTGCTCATCCTGATCTCCTGTCCCCACCCAACAGACCCTCTGCTCACATCATTTCTTCATGTTGTCCATATCTCTTGTAGGTTATCTGTCTTTCTTTCATCATCTCTACCAGGTGCGTGGAGGGCATCGATGGTAGATCCTACTTCTTTCTTTTTTCCTGTTTCCATCTGTTTGTCTTACTGTTTCCCTGCTTTAAATAACTGGTGTGATAATGTCTTTCTGTTTTAAAAGTCTGCTCTCTCCTGTGGAAATTCTTTTTTTTCCTTTATACATTTTTTATTTTGGTTGATATGTTCTACTTATTATAATATTTCGTTCGTGATTGTGTATGGTTTTTTTTTAAAGATTACAAGACGGCTTTTGTTGCTTCACGGCAGCTTTTTTTCTTTTGAAGTCTGTGACATACAACCTTCCTATTTGGGTGGGTAGGCAAAATTGTGACCATTGACACAGTCAATCCGGCTTATGTGACTGAGAATGCATGTACAAAGAAAGAACTATTACTTACTCTTGTTTATCCACATGCTATATCTTTTGTATGAGGGGGGTTCAAAAAGTCTTTGGTCTAAATATGAAGGAATACTTGTCAAAAGGCAGGGTACCCACCGCGCAGACACCTTATTCATTTTAAGATGGTCATGGAGAATCGTTTCAGTCGACCCTACTCTGATTCTAATTTCACTTGAGAGCTGTTTAACAGTCATACGTTGGTCTTGTAGAACCATTTTCTTCACTATTGATATATTCTCTTCAGCAGCTAAGAAAAAGACATTCCTTAAATATAATTTTCTGTTCTATGTTATCCTTTTTTTCAGTCGGAATTGTTTTTAAAAAATTTGTCAATACTTATTTTGTCTTTCATGTTGACAGGTATAGTCGAGGAATGCAGGAGAAAAGTGTGATGGATGAAATTAATAATTACATTCCTGCCCTTAAATCTTGGCTGGAGAACCACTCTGAATGTTCTAAGCAAACTTCAAAGAAATCAGTGTCAAGGTAAGGTCACCTAAACATGACAGAGGAGAGTTGCTATCCTGACATTGACAAATCATCTCCAATGAGTTTAGGATTCTTGTTGGAGAGACCAAGGGTTTCCATGAGGCTCTCTCTCTCTGCAGTCTTTCTGAAAAGTTGTGAACACTTTTTCGTTAGCTAAAACAGCACCTAAACATGGATGGCTGATGCCTCCATAAATAAATTATTGATTATGTTTTGATGGTCACTTTTTCATTCTTGAGGATTATTGCTCTTTATAGTCCATTTATGTAGTGTGTGGTGTAACAGTTAGTGATTTCGCTGTTACACCCAAAAGATAACAGTTTGGCTCCTGAGATTTTCTATAATAACTGTCTTCATTCTGCTATATAAGATCACTCAGCGGCAGATATGTATCTCCAAAAAAAAAGAAAGAAAGATATAAAAGAAGTTTTTTACCATCTAGCATAAGGCTTTTGTCAGAATGAGCATAGATGTGTGTTGCTCTTAGAGTATGTATCTGTATATAACTCCAAAGGTCTAGTATTTAAATTCCTGCATGTGGTTGAATGATGCATTTTATGTAAATATACATTTCGTCAGCTTTACTTCTCCGTTCATATTGAATTTTAATGAGAGTATTATATAATTATAAAATTTTTAATGTATACCTGCATGTGTTTTTACAGTCCTGTACAGCCAAGAAAAACTTCCCTCTGGGATAATAAAGTATCTTATCTTATCTTATCTTAAACTTTTTCAGAGAAGTAGAGGTGATATCAAAGGGACTGTAGTGACGCGGTTACTACTACTAGTTTCTTCAGTTTTGTAGTCAGAAAGTTCTCTCCATTCTGACCTTTACATGCTCTCTTTTGCTGTTGTCACATCCTGCTATAGTATGATTTTATAAAGTCTGTCTTTAGAATGAAAAAGAATAAAATCTTTTATGAAAATCTCTAAAATTGCAACTGTTTTTTTGTTGAAGGTCTGATGTGACACTGACAGACATTCAAGACATTGAGGAGAACATCTGGTCTCCCAGGTAGGATATGTGGTTTATTATAAAGGATGTTTTCTTTTTCTTTCATATCATTATGTGTTGTGGCAAAAGAAAAGCTTCCGTTTTTCACAGGGGGGGGGGGGGGATATATGCGGTTTTAATCAATTAGGAGTCATCTGGGAGAAATCAAGGTTTGCCGGAAAATTTAGAATTGTGAATCTTTTGTATTGTTTCCAATTAAAATCTTCTACGAAATCAGTGGATGAACATGTTGATTTTTATGTTTTCTTTACCCTACCCAAATTTAACAAATAACCATCTTTGACTTACTATGCTATTGTCTCCGTTATATGTTTTCCGCACCCTACACCATGCAAATGGTCATAGCGTTTGTACCATTGAAGATATTTGCAGGAAATAAAATGCTTTTATTACTCAAAGTGTCCTAAATCAGAATATGCACTTTTCTCAATATGCAAATTTTAATCCATGTGAAGGGTTTTCTTATCCACCACGCATATATGGGCTACCTCTTTTTTAATATTTTGAATGTACCTCTTTTTTTCTTTCTTTCATTCCTATAAATATAAACTCATACAAGACAGTGGCGTCGGTGGCCTAGTGGTTAGGCTCTCGGACTCGCAACCGTAAGGTCGTGGGTTCGAATCCCGTCAAGGGCCCGACGTGTCCTTGGGAAAGGCACTTTACACGAATTTTCCTCGCTTCACCCAGGTGGAAATGGGTACCCGGCTATAGACAGCGAAAGATCTTGTCAGTTTGTTAGTGTTTGAGCGCTTAATCGGCTGCTTGCACTGTGTGCTTCCCAGGCAGCTGAGAATGTTTCGGAGTGTTCTATGGTCTACTGGGGTAATGATATAGTGTAAAGCGCATAGAGCCTGCTGTTGAGCGGGGATATGCGCTATACAAATGCTATCTATTATTATTATTATTAAATCAGAATATGCACTTTTCTCAATATGCAAATTTTTATCCATGTGAAGGGTTTTCTTATCCACCACGCATATATGGGCTACCTCCTTTTTATATTTTGAATGTACCTCTTTTTTTTCTTTCTTTCATTCCTATAAATATAAACTCATACAAGACAGGAATATAGTAATCTGATGAACATTGATTTTCTACCAATGTGTGAAGTTTATTATTTCACTGAAATTGCTTGGTAAATTGGTAACAGAGAGAGCACAAGAATTCATCAGCTGAGTAAATTTCTTCATGAAGAAAAAGAAGAAAATAAATGGCCTGAAATGCTGCTAAAGCCCACAGTATATCACAAACTTGTCTTTGTCTTTGAAAAGCTCAGTTGCTGTGATTTTTTAAGTCTTTTGATTGTGACTGAGCAAGAATTTCTTTTTAATCATTTTTTGTTCGATCATTTCTTCTTTTTGCCTTATCTTTGTTACACTGAAATATTGAAGCACAATCGATCAGGAAAGATTGGCATTCAAAGTTCACTGTATGTTTTGTGTGTTTTGTTTCTGCACTCTTTTTCTTATAGGAAAATGTTTATTTTGCAGACTTGGACTGAAAGGAAAAATTGATTTAACAGTTAAGACAAAGGTAAGTTAGACTTTTCCATTTTGTGCTTCTGTATGTGATAGATAATAATAATAATAATGGATTGCATTTATATAGCGCATATCCACTAATGCAATTCTTTATGCGCTTAACATGATATATATTATGGATTTACAAATCAATTTTGAAGGCATATAGTGTTACATACGTGTGCCCACACATACGCACGCACGCACCACACACACATACACACATACATACACACATACACATATACGTACATACGCACATATGCAAATACAAACTCACAACGATCTACAGCTTGGATGGATTCTGTCTAATCGAAATATGATGAAAATAGAAATGCTTTTAATTTCTTCTTAAAAATTTCTAGATTTTCTGCTTCTCTGATAGTTTTTGGAAGCCTATTCCAAACAAGTGGGGCAAAATATGAAAAAGAGCGTTGGCCATATGACTTGTAATTTATTTTAGGTTTAACAAGGGTTGTTTTGTCACTTGATGATCTGAGCGTTCTAGGAGGTACATAGGGTGTTAAAACCTGATATTTGAGACATCTGTGTACTATAACAGATTACAAGATGTAGGTCAGGTGGAGTGTGTAATGTTTTTCGTCTTCATGGACAGTATCATTGCTACAAGATTCTATACGGCTAAATTCGGTTTTTGTTTTTTCCCCCCTGAATTCTGACTGACATCACTTATCAGATTCTATTAAAAAGTTTCAGCCAGGTTAACCATCCAAATTGTTCCTACGATGTTGGATTCTAAACCGCTGAAATGTGTATTACAGCCTCGTTTTAGGTTTTTCCACTCGCCTGTAAAATTGACAGAAACCGAGCTAGCCATTTAGAAACCTTCAGCGATAATTATGCTGGAGAGGGAAAAATGAAATGCATTGATAGGATACCATGTTTGTAAAAGATATTCTCTTTATTTTGGAGAGAAAGGTGAAAATGCAGTGCAAATATCACCCTGCAGAAGATCAAATGATAATGTATTACCTTATATAATTGGGAAGTTAAAAATCAAAGATTCATTGGCCTTTAATTCTTTGCAGGCAGTCTGCGAGAATACTCGTATTCAGACAGCCACCTTATTACGAGAAAAATCCAAATCCTTCTCTGTCTCTCTAAAACTTGCTCCAGTCACGGCGCACCGGCAGTGGAATTTTAGTTGCCGCGCGCGGGGGGGTTCCCCGCCGGGCGCCTTATCACGTCGGGGTCACGGGGGTCACCTCCCTGTCGCTCTGTCTAGGCCGACTTAATTTTTGGTACTTTTCAACGTACAATTCTTGGAGTATCCTTGTATTTATGGTAATTCTCATTTAATGCACCCAAAGCATGCATTTTTGCTCTTGAGACTCAAAAAAGAACGGACGTTGTAACTTGTCTGGTCATTTCGTTAGACGCGCTGGATTCGGCAATGCAAAATTGTAATTTTTTTTTGACTAGCATGAATGAAAAAAAAAAAAATTTAAAAAAGGCCTTGACAAAATCTGTAGAACTTTTGGAACATGAACGGCTTAGCTTTGGTGCAGATACTGAGAAAAGATGATATCTGCGCATATAATAAGAAGCTGTAATTTTGCAACTTTATCCACCGGGCACACAATTCGCTATGAAGTAATTCCTCCAAATACAACTTTATGTGTCTAATATAATCGTGAATATTCGCATATTTTCTCGAAAGTTTATAAAAGTTGTCATGAAGTTTCCCTATGAAAATCGATTTTAGTGCCAGAATACATCTTCAATGTAATACACGAACAGTATCTGTTACACTCCAGAAAATCCTTACTTTTCTTAAAACACGAAGTGTAGGTTTGTAAGTTATCATTATTTCAATGCAAAAATATTGGTTGTGCTACTTTTCTCGCCGTCTTATTTTGAGAATACTTTCCAACAATCTAGCTGATGTTGCTTTATATGCAAGAAGCTTACTCGTTTTTAAACAGAATTTCTTCTTTAAATGGCTTTTAGACTCATTGCCTTATTGTCTATATTTCTTCCAGCTGAAGGGACAGTACGGAGTTTGTGAGAAAGTTTTGCCTCTGGAGCTGAAGACAGGAAAGGCGAGCTTTTCTGTTGAACACCAAGGGCAGGTAAAGTTTGAGTTGCATTATTAATTTGTCAGTGATGATGCAATATTAACTTCTGTAGAGATGCATTGTTTCACAATTTCAGAGGTTTGGAAACTGTAGTTGTTAGACTCTTTGCCGTTGAACAAAGAAGATGCGGGTTGGATTCTCAAGTGGAGAAGTTTTTTTAAATTGAATGTCTTTGTCTGCAGGAATGTTGCACCCCACTCAGCCTTAGTCAGATCTGACAGACACGGTTGAAGTAGACCGTACCAGAGCCTATGATGTAGCAGGAGGTGCTTTGCTATTGTACGCAGGAGATCCATGTTCGATTCCCGACTGAGGAGAAAATTTTAATTGGATATCTGTTTTTCTGCTGAGATGTTGTATCCCTCTCAGACTAGGTTGGCCCTGATAGGCAGGGTCGGAGCCGCCTCCAAGATGATCTAAATTGTGTCAAATGGGGTCAAAAAACACCTACATTAAAAAGTGGACAGTCTCCTAAATGATCTAAATTATGTTGTTTGGGACATTGTTACTCTCTTGTAACGCCTCTAATCTTCTGGCGCTCATATGAATGAATGCTGTTGCGAGCGCCGTAAAACCTCTACTAAAACTTTAAAAAACCATTTACGATAAATAGATAACAATTTTTTACCATTGCCCGCTGTCGTAGAGGAGTTCATGGTTCTGTTCTCACCAGGTGACGCTGTACTCCATGATGTCAGCCGAGCGACGCACAGATCCAGGTCAGGGGCTGCTACTCTACCTCAAACACAACCAGATGAAGACGATTGATGTGAAGCCGGAGGCAAAAAGCGGTTAGACATTTTTTTTTTACGTCAACATTTTTGTGGAACTCTAAAATAAGTCACGTTCTCAGTAAAGAGATAAAAAAAATTTTGTTCTGTTTTTGTATTTAAATATTTATACTATGCATGCGAAGGAGCTAGTCTCGTAACTGATCTAAGCTGTGATGATGAAGGTCTAAAATGATATATGTTTCATATTGTCAGGATTTCTGGAACTGAGATGTTTTACGGTTTCATATATTCTCAGGTCTTATTCAGTTAAGAAATCGGCTTGCTGAATATTTGAGACGACTGGTTCGTCGTGACACTCTGGACGATGGACAAGTCAGCTACTTATTGGGTCAGATTCCTCCACCAATCAACAACGAGAGAGCTTGTTCAAAATGTGCTCACCTACTCAGCTGTTCAATGTATCAGAGGTAAACTGTCCATCTGAAGTGTGTTCATACCATGTTATAGAGTATGAACTTATTTTTAAAAAAACCCAAACAGTAAAATGGCCAAAAGTGAATATTGAATTGTTTGTTTCCTTCTCAGAAATTTCCTTGAAATTAAATGATGCTGATGCCAATTTAGTCAACCCATTCCCACCTTGATAGACCAAAGGTGACTACTGCATGAACTCTCCTGTGCCCCTATATCGGCCATTGTCGCCGGATAGCTTTGCGCTCATGACTTTCTGTACCCTTCATTTGGTTCCGAATTAATTGAGTCAAATGGTGCTCTCCATAGTGAACTGAAAGTTTGTCAGAGTGCGCAGTTTTGAAAATTATAAAACAAATTTACCTTCTTAACCTGTTTTATTTGGCCATTTCCCCACCTTTTTATTTTTATTTACTTAGAAGTGGAACTTTTTTTTAAAGGTGCCAATTTTCATGGTATATTTTAAAATAAATGTGCATCACAAAGTTTGTTGTACCAAAAGTTACTGAGAGTTGTCATTTCCCTACCTGAATCCCCCCCCCAACAAAATGTACATCAATAAATATTTCTCAGCTTTAGTGTAAGTTAAGAGCATGACACTCTATGCCTCCTGACTACAGTGACAGCACTGATTCTTTGTTACAGACTGGACACTGACCAGAACATCAGGGAAAATCATGCCATGGGCCGGCTTGTGCCAGAGTCTCTGCAGCACTTGGGTCAAGAAGATCTCAGCTACTTCTCACACTGGACTCTGTGTCTAGACCTGGAAGATGAAGAGTCTAGTCGTGCTCGTCTCAAGCAAATCTGGACGATGAGCAGTCGAGAAAGGTAGAGTTTCTTAATACTACTTTTAATACTAATAAAAATAAAAGTTTTTGTCCTATAGCCAAATAACTAAAACACCACCTCTACACAAATTTTAGTACAGGGAATTCAGAGCTGTGTCAGTGCAGAACCTGCTGCCAAACAGGAAACCATCTGTTACAAGCCTGCCCAATGATCGAGGCACTGAAAGGAAATATTGACCCAGCCGTAGGCAGGGACACCCAAAACTATACGGGAGCCTGGAGGACCAGTCTTTACACTAGACTGGGATGTTTATTAAGAGATGAATGAGACTAAAATCATGCAGGCTAAAGTCTCAGTTTATGACAGAATTCCGTCTGGTAGATTTTTGGTCAAGGCGAAGATATAACTCCTTGATGTTGATTTTATTTTTTGTGAGTCTAATACTGCTCACAAAGAAAGCAAAAAAACTTAACCCACCTGATAGCTATATTCTGGAAAGAATAACAAAGTTGTCGATTCTGTTTGTCTTTGGGGACAATAAGAGCTGCGATGCTGATGGTTAGAGGGTACCTCTGGTAGGTTCATCTTCATATTTTTCCTCTATTGTTTCTGTCTGTCTTGCTCTGTCCTTGCACTATATTAGTGTTATTATGTCAATTCTTTGCTGTTTACTCAAACAAATGAACAAATAAGACCTTTTTGTTTTTTAGGTTAGTTTAGTAAGAGTTTTACGGCGTTCACAACTGCACACAGTCGTATGAGCGTAATCTAATTGTGAACTGACGAGGTTGTTTGAGAGACAAATAAAGGCATTGTTTCCGTGTGTAACAGGGAGTCGATGGGCGACTGCATTGGGAACCTTGTGATCAGCTGCTCTGCACTTGGCATTCCGGAATCTCAGTGTTTCACAGAAGGGAAGGGTTGCTCCCTTACCTTCCTAAGACATCCCGAGTAAGTATTTCTTCACCTTTGACGGGGCTCAAAATAATTATGAATTTGGTGGAGTCATTACCATTTTTATTTAGTTCTACGGAAATACAATCGTAATACCCCTGATTCCGATTTTTTTAAACAAATGGCTACTCCAACCCACTGCAAACCTTACAAGTGTAAAAATGAATAAAACCCACCAGACAACTCGGACGGTCAGATCGTCACGTCACGTGCAGAAGGCAGATCTAGCTTTTAACACCCTCTCTGCTTTGTGCCCTTGTCGTAGCTTGGTGCCACTTCGCTTTTAGAAAATCATTTGACTTTAGAAGTACCGAAGGTATTGTACGAAGTTTGAATCCAGATTACTAAATTTGTATTTGTTGATTACGAAAACCTATGCTGATGGGTGGGCAGCCCTGCTTTGACCTGTCTCTCCTTGTTTCGGCAGATTTGTGTCTTTTTTTTTTTTTCCTTCTCTGCTGATCCTCTGCTGTTTTGAAATGGGACGAATACATAACGTTTACATTTATGTTATCACAGATGGACTTGTGATTGGCTCTCTAAGCCTGCTCAGTTGGAAAATTTAGAACATATTATGAAAACACTGTGGAAAATAACCTTCCTAATAAATAATGGCTCTCCAGGCCAGGCATCCTAAAAGAAATAACTTGCCACAAAGCTTCATTGGTGGTTGGCGGGTTCTCTGGTGTGGTTTGTTCCTTCGTTCCTATCAAACGTATTCTTTTTTGTGTTTGTTACTCTGTTGTAAAACATATAATTTTTGGCACTTATATGACGTAATTGTGATGTACAATATGGAAATCACTGTACACATGTAAAATTTTGTTTTAAAGTGCAAGTATTCCTGTAATTTATGTCATTTTGCACTGACTTTTTATACAGTGGAAACCATATATAACGGGGAACGGGGATCCGGTAATAACAGGGATTTTTAAAGTCCCCGTTTTTCTCCTACTCTTTGTCTCTATTTATTATAAAGTTATCGGCAATAAAGGGCCACATCGGAGCCCAATCGGTTATAGCAGGGACAAAGGCTCGTTAACAGTGTGTAAAAAGTAAGAGAGAGAAAGAGAGTAACACAGTGATGGAGCAAGTCCACGCAAGCCACGCCACTGCCAGCACACGCAATGTTGAAGCGAGAGAGGGCTGCGGTGTGCTGCAGACTTCGATGTAACCCGAAGCCTAGCTACACGCACGCGTAATGTGTCATGCGCAGGCCATGGGAAACTACCCATGAATAAATTCAGCTGGTTAGTTCACAAATGCTTACTTCCCTTGCATTTCTGATTTAACAGGGATCTGATAAAACAGGGCTTTTTCTCTGGTCCCACCATCCCTGTTATATCTGGTTTCCACTGTACCTCAATGTTAAAGTATTGTAACTAATTTTCAACATTAACAGAGAAATGAGTCCGTAGCAAACTACTATTCAATACAGAAAATAACCTAAAGAGAGAAAAACAACTGAATGTCTTACGCTCTGTGCAAAGATTATAATCTTTTATTTGTTTTGAATGGGTTTTTTCTAGTCATTCTGGCCTGCCGCTGAACAGTGTTGGACTGGTCAGCAATGACATGGTGGTTGTGAGTAGTGAGGATGGCCGCTACATTGCACTCGCTACTGGCTTCATAAGAACCCTATCTGAGTCACGGGTTGAGGTTGTTGTTGACAGGTTGGTAACTATTGTCATGTCTGCTGGAAATTAATTGACAGGATATAGATTTATGTATTTATTTTAGGCTCCGTTCAAGGAATCGGATCCAATACTATTGTTTATTCAGAGTTGCCTGTTCACCGGATAAATAGGAAAGTCCCGATTTTTGAAATTGCATTCTGCCTGACTCTAAGAAAAGCCTTGATACGATATGGATTAGACGTTGTGATTCCAAAATTTTGAGTCCCCACATGAGGGTTTCTCCGGGCTTCTGAAAGTTCTGGATTTTTTTTTTCATAGTCAGTTGGCACCTCTGTTTATTGAAGAAGGGGGCGGGGGGTATTGTTAATACTATTATTATCACTTTAGTGTCTTACTGTATTCAGTTATTCTTTTTTTCTCTTTCTTTCTGTATTCACATTTCTTTGTTTGTCTTTGTATTTGTCTGTCTTCATGTCGTGGATCTTTGCTTCATTATTAAAGTTTTAATTTGTCTGTCATTTTGTTCACTTGTATTTTTGTCATTCTGTCTGCTTAGCCTGTGGTTATGGTTAGCAGCTGTTGTTAGCAGGTCTTGTGTGCATCTTTTTTTGTTTTATTTTCGAATGTCTTACTCTTTCAAGTAAATTGTGGTTGGAGGGTGCCACTGGTAGGTACTTCTTCTTTTCTTTCCCTCCCTTGATTCTGTCTGTCTTGCTTCATCCCTGCACTAAATGACTGTTATTGTGTCGATCCTCTTTTTTTTGGTACAAACTAAAACTCAGACTTGCAAGTCATTGGTGTGCTTCTGTTCAACTCATAGAATTGTCTCAGTGGGTGGTTGGCGGGAGCTGTGATGGGGTTTGCTCCTTCTTTCCTATGAAACATCTTATCGTCCTGATCTCTCCTTCTTCTTTTAGTTTTAGTAAAGAGTTTTACGGCACTTGCAACACAATAAGGTCATATAAGTGCCGAAGATTAGAGGTGTTACAAGAGAGGAACAAACACAAAATAGAAGGAGGAGAGATCAGGACGATAGACGTTTGATAGGAAAGAAGAAGCAAACCACACCAGAGCACCCGCCAACCACCCACTCTCCTTCTTCGTTTTTGTTTTTGTTACTCACTTTCAACACCTCTAATCCTCAGCACTTATATGACCTTATTGTGTTGCAAGTGTCGTAAAACTCTTAACCAAAAGAAACCAAGAATTTTCTCAACATCAATTCCTGTTTCAGGGACCAGCTACACGACACGCAGGTCTACACGGACATGAAGTTCCGGTTAGACAGAAACGACAGCTTCAGCATGTCCAGCCACCTACACACAAACCTGTGTCGCTTGATGGAAGCCACATCTCAGGCGTACGCAAGTTATTTATATTTTTTAAATGACGTAGTTGCTGGGGTTGTTTTTTTTTTTTGGGGGGGGGGGTTGTAAAGCTCATGACTAAATTATTTTTGGGAAGATCAAGGTAAAGTTAAATGTTTTTGCTGTGTTGCAAGGGAGCCGTACCTCAGATGCGTGACTTTTGGAGGGGGGGGGGGGGGGTTAAATCAAGGTAAAGTAAAATTAATGTTGCTGTGTGGTTTGATGGAGGCCACACCGCAGGTGCACGCAAGTTATATACTTTTATATAAAAATGGTTTAGATACTTTTTTTGGTAACACAATCGACTTATATTTTTTGGGAAAGATCATTTTAAAGTTGATATAACACCTGTTGGCTTGTGTCATTTGATCCAGGAAGTTGTGTGTTAAGAGGTACTGGGTGCATAGCACATAACTGCCAACCAGTATATAAAAAACATATTTACTTTGTTTTTGAAGGTCTAAATTAATGGGTATGTATTTGCATTGGAAAATAAGTATTGGTTTTTTTTTCTAGTATTGCTCTCCACAGTCTTGTCAATTCTGAAGAAAAAAAAAAAATGAACTGTCTTGACCAGATTTGCAAATGACAATGTGGAAAAAACACATAAATTTATTAGAGAGATCTTTTGCTTTACATTTCTGACATCTTTGTTTCAAGTCTTTTTTGAATAGCTTGAATGCAGAAAAGTCTGAAGAGTTTGGAAAGGGGGGGGGGGGTTGCTTGTCTAATGTGCACCAGTTTGACCTTCCTTGTGGGTAGAGTCTGTAATTTGGTTTTGAAAAATTAGCAGCTGTGATAGCATTATGATTGAAATTAGATGCCATTTTCATCTTGATCAGTTTTCCTCTGATTTTAGTTTAGCAACTGTACACTAACCGTGCCCGCATTTTTATAAAGCCAAACAGCTGAATTAGCTTCTTGCTTTGCATGACTGCTGGAGAATGCGTGTCTGCAGTGCACTGTTGTTATGTTTTTTTCCAGAGAGAAACTGAGGAATCTCATAATTAAGCTACACAAGCCAGCTTTTCAGCTCCAACTGCCAAAGAATCACATTCTGAAAGGTTAGTCAATCATAATTTATTTGACTGTGGTTCTCGAGAAGGTAGGTATATTGTGAAGTCCTTATTTGTGATTTTTCAGCCACCATATTAAATATTAGCTTCTTTTCTCTGTCCCAGATAAAATTTGTAATTTACTGCTCTAATGCCGGAATATTTTTTATTTACATATCAAGTTTTTGCTTGTGAGAAAGTGTTTCCTTTTAAGAAGGATATCTTGATCTACTGGAAACCAGCAAAGGCAGAAGATCTGTCTTGTGGATTTCTTTTAGAGTTCACAGAAGACAAATCTAATTGTGAGGCAGCGTGGTGGAATCAGGCTCTCGTCAAAATAATGAAAGTGAAGAAACTTGCATTTTTCTTCAGGTTTGTGAATATTTATCAAATGTTTGTTTTTTGGCCCAACACCTTTCATGCCCATTAAAGAACTCATTTCTGTGTGAATTTTTCTGAAAAACGTTGATTAAAGGCACAAAAAATGTAAATTTTCAGTTACCACGGACTTTTAAGCTAAGTAAATAACTAATCTTTGGCGCCATTTTCTCACTAATTTTACCACTGAAAACAGGTGACCCCCACCTCATTCTTTCGCAAATATCTCGACTTGTGTTCAAGATAAATGGATATTTTTTCATCCAAATAAAGACAAGTATACAAGCTTTAAGATGATACCAATGACTCTACATGCCCAAAAATTGACGAGAGCCTGATTCCACCACGCTGCCTCACAATTGACCCAGCAAGGCTATCAAATATTATGTGCATTATTACAATACTTGTTCCTTCTCTGTGCAGACACAGATGGTGTTGGCCACACTGACACAGCCGCTCACTTTCTGCTACCGAGTTCTTACACCTACCGGTCTTTTTCAGGCATTCTTAGTTTTGGTTCTAGTAAGAGTCTTACAGCACTTGCAACTCATTTAGGTCATATATAAGTGTGGAAGATTAGAGGTGTTACAAGAGAGTAACGAACACAAAAAAGGACGGAGGGTAAGGAAGCTAGATGTTTGGTATGAAAGAAGGAGCAAACCACATCAGAGCGCCCTCCGACCATCCACAATCGTTTCTTGTCAACCCAGTGTTGTCCTATTTACCTGTATTACCTGTATTACCTGTCCTGGGCAACAACGTCATTGCACACCGAACAGGTCCATAAGTGCTCAGTTAATTGTCCTATTTAGTTATCATTTCCAACAAGTGTCCTTTTTAGTCTTCTTCCTAAAAGGTCGTTGTGTTCAACCGTTGCTCTTAAGTGGTTTATGTCGATTACTTTGACTTCTCTGTTTTGTTTTACCTGTAAAGTTTGTTTCTTTCCCTTTTTTTTTCAGTGAAATCTGTTTTCAGATCCCTGAACAAACCACAAAGAGCTGCAGTGTTGAAGGTATTTTACCATTTATTTTGGTTATTGTGTTTGTGCCTCTGATTTTCGGATACGTATGTATTTCAATGAGCCGGTGAAGAAATTTTGTAGCGTTTTTAATACATCTGTCTGGTGTTCTCTTTGAAAGTGAGATCAGCTTTCTGGTTTATGCTTATAGTAACTAAAATTAGGTACCACAAACTAAATTTTCAAAGTAGCTCTGTGCCACATTTATTTGTTCCTTATGAAAGGCCTATATCCTCTGAGCATTTTGGTACCATTCTTTAACCTCTCAGTCAATTTTAAAGAAAATTGTTGTTTAAAAATTGATCTAATTTGTTACAGCCGCTCACTGGCTGCAACCCCATGTTTGACAGATAATAATTGTTGGTAGGTTCTACTTTTCTTTCCCTCTGTTATTTGTCTGTCTGTTTGTCTTACTATATCCCAACACTTCATGAACAGTGGTTGATTGGAGGACTCATTTAGTAGGTCTTACTTTCTTTTCTTTCACTCCCATTGTTTCTATCTGTCTGTCTTACTCATTCCCAACATTTCATAACCATTATTGTGGCGATGCCTTTCTGTTCACTCAGACAATTCAAACATTCTCTCCCTATTCAGGTGCTGATGGCCAAGGATTTTGCACTCATCAAAGGCTACCCTGGGACAGGTAATCATAATAATAATAATAATAATAATGATAATATTAATATTAACAATATTAATAACAATAACAACAATTATAATACTGACAATATTATTAACAATAACAATAATATTGATATAATTATAAATATAATAATGATAGTAATAACAACTGCATTTATTTAGCACATATCCATGTTTTCCAGCATGCCAAATGCACTTTACAACTATTATTATTAGCACTGTGCATAGGCCCAGTGAGCTTGTATCTCAAGTCAGGCAGGCATTGCCAAGAACACTTGGTTACTTTTCTTTAGAAGTTGGCACATCTACTGACTTAAAGCATTTACTGTGTATTTTTGTGTGTTCTTAGAAGGATAATTTCTATCTTATCCCGTTCAGCTTATCATGGGAAGTCAGAAAAGGCTGTGTGTACTCCAAAAATGACACATTTGAAAGCAGTTTACTGCATGCTTTTGTGTATTTTTATTCTGCTTTTCAAAACAAACAGCTGACCATGGCATTGGATTCATCAAGTAATGTAAAGCAAATATACTTGTGTGCCTGGAGAAAAGTCCGAGTTGTCAGAAATTTTGGATATTCAATTAAGGGCATATTCTTGTAGCAAATTCGATGCCGAGCACACTGATTTTTAAATTTTCCAATATCTCGAGCATCCTGAGTAATTTTAAAGATTTGCCACATTTTGTAACTCTGGGTGTAAAAACAAAGTTTGGAGAAAAACAGCTTTAACCGTAGTATGTTGACTCATTAACTTCTTTGCACATATTTAATCATTGGGGAAGTAGAAATGTTGCGAAAATAATTAATAAAAATATGTTTAGACTTAGAATATTATAAAATCCTTTGGTCAAACGTCTCTTTCTGATGGAACAAAATTTTCGACAAGGTAGACTTTTTTTGGCCTTTTCATTCCGTTGCTGAAATATAACTTTGCTGACAACTGGGGCCTTTCTCCAGGCACACACACATATAGGTGCTAAGCAAATCACCCAAAGGTTTCTCATGTAGCTAATGAAGATAATTATTTTTCAGAGTCTGATATAGATCATAACATTCATGATGACAATAACAGTGACCCCAATCAATCTAAAGCCAGAGACAAAGAAGCAGATCACTTTAGGTCTGGGTAGACCTAATTGCTTTACTAAGCGGGATATCTCTATACTGGTTACGGTAAAGGTAATATTTCACTTGTAAAAATCTTTGGCCTTCATTGTAAATATTGTAAGACTTTCCCTATGATTCAATTGAATCAATACAGTCTCTGTTCCTGCATGTCTCCTCAGGCAAGACTTCTACTATTGTTGCTCTCGTGAAAATCCTTCGCCTCCTTGGTCAGTCAGTTTTGTTGACCAGCTACACCCACTCAGCAGTGGACAACATCTTGCTCAAGCTCAAACAGGTACAGTGCGCTGCTGGGTCTCGGATTTTTCGCTTTATGTCAAATTCATCATCAATATGTGCCAGATCTGCAACAGACATCAGTGATAGTGGTTCTCCATTCGTTCCTTCACTTGGATGTTCTCAAAAAAGCTACGTTATCCTGATCTTTCCCCGTCACCCAATTGTTAAGGCTTTCCACATAGGTTGCTATGAGTCTACCCCTGCCTCAAATGTACAGTGGAGCCTGCTTGGGCTGAATTCTGCGGGGTTGCGGGATTTTCTTCGGTATAACAGAGTTTTTGGTTAGCAGGGGTTGCTCAAATGGAAGAATACAATTGGGGATTTTATTTCTTTTCAGGTTACTGCTATTTGCAGATTTACTGATGAATGAATTAAGGAATACTTATGTCTAAAGATGATTAAGATGACAGCAGTTTAATGGATGATGCATAAATGCTGAGTGAAGCAAACCCTCAGTCGTCATTGAGTAGCGCACATAATGCAAATTACTCAACCGTAAAACAGATTCTCTTTGATGTGTTCCTTTCACAAGGATGAGGTCCCGTTTCTGAGAGTGGGTCGTCAGAGCCGAGTTCATCCCTCCATTTTGCCTCACTGTGCCGAGATACTTACCTCATCTCCCAGCATCAACTCTGTGCAGAAGCTGAAAGACTTCTACGACTCTTATGTGAGTTAAAGATTTTATCAAGTGTAGATTTTTGGTCACATTTCCTCCTGAAATCATCGGCATCAATACCCATCTCTCCCTGCATCAGGGTATAGGCCATGAACAAACACTTTCCACTTTTCCCTATCCTATTCTAGTCTCCTGATACTATCTATCCATGCCTTCCCACTTTTGTTCCTGCTGAAATGTGTGCATGTAATTGTGTCTCTACAGTATTGTGTGTGCAGATAGTATTACCAGGAGGGTGCCGTTTGCAGGTCCCTTTTCTTTTCTTTACCTCTCTTGTTTCTGCCTGCCTATTCTACTTTTTCTCAACTCTAAATGACTTATGATATGGACGTGCTTCTCTTTGCTCAAAGGTAAGCCTGTGTGTGTGTGTGAGACTGTGTCTTCAGATATGCGTGTATTTGATTATGTGTCTACAGATGTATGTGTGTGCATGTGCAGATATATGTGCTTGTTTTTGTGTGTCCAGATGTGTGTATGTGATTGTGTGTATGCATTTCTGTGTGCTCATGTGATTGTCTATAAACAGATATGTGTGCCTGTGATTGTGCGTCTGAAGTAAAGAGGCAGTAAGAGACAGGGTTGGACAAAAGAGCTTGTTGGTTGTACTTTTGCAAAGTCATGTGTGTCTTGAAGAAAAAATAGGTATTAATTTGGCTAAATGCAATGTAAAGAGCTTTGAGTCACAATGGGATTGCGAGTGCTGTGCATAAATATTAACTTTTTCATCACTATTACCAGTTCATTCAAACGTTTTCCAGGACATTGTTGCAACCACTTGTCTCGGCACCTCCTCTCACCCGCTGTTTGACCAGCGAACCTTTGACGTGTGTATCGTGGACGAGGCGTCTCAAGTGTTGCAGCCAGCCTGCTTGGGCCCGCTTTTCCGATGCCGTCGGTTCGTTCTGGTTGGAGATCCCCAACAGTTGCCGCCTCTGGTGCAGAGTAAAACAGCCAGGTAGAATAACGATAGAGGGTGGACAGCTCCATGTTCTACACAGTCATGGCCAGCTCACACACCCAATGATTGTACAGTTCCCACGCACCCACTGACATCTCCTTGTCCCACACACCCAGGGATTGTACGGTTCCCACACACCCACTGACATCTCCTTGTCCCACACACCCACTGACATCTCCTTGTCCCACACACCCACTGACATCTCCTTGTCCCACACACCCAGGGATTGTACAGTTCCCACACACCCAGGGATTGTACAGTTCCCACACACCCAGGGATTGTACAGTACCCACACACCCAGGGATTGTACAGTTCCCACACACCCACTGACATCTCCTTATCCCACACACCCAAGGATTGTACGGTTCCCACACACCCAGGGATTGTACAGTTCCCACACACCCACTGACATCTCCTTGTCCCACACACCCAGGGATTGTACAGTTCCCACACACCCAGGGATTGTACAGTTCCCACACACCCAGGGATTGTACAGTACCCACACACCCAGGGATTGTACAGTTCCCACACACCCACTGACATCTCCTTGTCCCACACACCCAGGGATTGTACAGTTCCCACACACCCAGGGATTGTACAGTTTCCACACACCCACTGATTGTACAGTTCCCACTCACCCACTAACATCTCCTTGACACCCATGGACAGCTCCCATTCCTCCACACACAGCTGTTATATTGTTATATATGACCACGGACTAGACTGCTCAGTATCACACACACCCTCAGATGCTCCCCCCCTGCCACACACGCACACCCGCACACTCCCAAACTCCCAAAAACACACACACACATTGACATATTTTTCACACCCATTGTGTACCCAATTCAAAACTGTAGACTCAGATTTTCTCCTTTTCATTGACGTACAATCTGACCTCTGAAAGGTCTTCAGGGTGTTTTTGTTCGTCCACTTTTGAAATTGTTTAGAAGTTTTCTGTGAACCTGATTTGGATATAATGAAAAACGAAATTATTTCTTTTCCAGCTCTCTAGGAATGGGTGAAAGTTTGTTCGCAAAACTAGATAGTCAAGGGGCCACTTTTGAGTTGCACTTACAGTACAGAATGAACAGGTAGGCTAATATCTTCCTTTGAGCAAAATATCTTTTATGTCTGTAATTCTTATGTCTTGTCTCTTAGATTAGTTGTTACACGTATTTGGACTGGACGACAGGTAGTAACATTTTAGTGGGGATGTGCTGCGCCTGGATCAGAAAGTAATAAACTGAAAGAATGAAACATAAAGGCTTTACGAAGAGACTATCCTATTGTTGTAAAAATATTTGAAAGCAAATTATGTGTTGGAAGGATTCCATCCTCGCAAGTTTTCCACATATTTCACACTTTTTGTTTCGTTATAATTTCGTAATGTATATGTGCCTTTTGTTAGTTCGTAGAGTTGCTATATGTGAAGCAGCGTGGTGGAATCAGGCTCTAGTCAATTTTTGGGCATGTAGAGTTATTGGTATCATCTTAAAGCTTGTTCATTTGTTTTTATTAGGATTTTAGAAAATAACCATTTATCTTGAATACTAGTCGAGATATTTGTTTTCAGAGGTAAAATTAGAGAAAAAATGGCCGCCAAAGATTGTTATTTCCTTTGCTTAAGAGTCGATGGGTACATTTTTTGTGCTTTTAATCAACGTTTTTCAGAAAAATCCACTCAGAAATTAGTTCTGTAATGGGCATGAAAGGTGTTGAGCTAAAAAAACAAAAATTTGATAAAAATTCACAAACCCATGGAAAAATGCAAGTTTCTTCACTTTGATAATTTTGACGAGAGCCTGATTCCACCACGCTGCCTCACATATTATCTGTAAGGAGAGAGGGAGGGCGGGAGAAGGTTATTCGTTGATATGATGCCTTGCATTTATAACTTGTGTCAAAGAAGCTGGTGAAAACACAATGGTCAATAAAGTACAGTGGTCTCAACTTAACAACCCACTCTTGACATATAACAGAATTTTTGTCTATAATTTACCTGTCTAAGAACCTGTCTAAAATTAGAAATCTGAACCCCTCACACACACGCACGCACACACACACACACACACACACACACGCACGCACGCACACACACACACACACACACACACAAACACACACACAAACACTCACACCCCCTTCCCTCCCGGTTTGAGCTTAGGGCAATAAACGTTACCAAGCTGCTTCACCATGCCTTGTCTGTATCCCGATGACCTGGTTCTTAGGTGGAAACCACTGTTAATGTCTTCTTATCTGTCTTAAATACTGACAGAAAAATCATGGAGCTGAGCAACGATCTGGTATACAATGGAAAGCTCCAGTGTGGAAATGATGACGTTGCAGAGCAAAGACTTGACATTCCTCTTGTGGACAGCCTCAAAGTAAGTGCTTTTTTGGGCTAGGGGTATTTTTTTTTGGGGGGGGGGGGTGATTTTAAAAAAAATCCCTGCTTTTAGATCCAATTAAGTGAGCAGAAAAATGTGCCATCAAGCTGAACGAAAAGATTTGACCTTTCGTGTTTTCAAAGTATATATAGTTCTCTCTATGTTTGTTTGTTTGTTTGATTTGGGGGAGGGGAGATTTGCTTCGATTTTTTTACTTTATCAATTTTTCAAGATTGTTTCTGTTCTGACATAGCAGAAAAATATTATTTTGTGGTCTGAATATTTGACATTGAAACCCTTTGACAAAAAGATGGTTGATACATTTTGATGTCAAATAACATTACAATATACTTTTCAACTTCTCAAATTTGCATCTATAACAACAACTTCTCAAATGACCACTGTCTATTTTGTCTTCAATGGATCTTTTCATGTGGGCCTGCTCACCCTCTTATGTTGATACGTCTTAAGAGACACTCTCTTACTTCTGCTTCAGCATATCAAAATCGTGACAAATCAAGGCTTGAAATGGCAGGAAAAATCTTTTTTTGTTGACATCATTTCCTAGATTTGTCCGAGGGGTTCTATGAAATGTGACTTATGATGGCCTGGTAGGTCTGTGTCCTAGGAATGCCCCTTCAGATCACTTAATATTACCTCCAACACACTGGTCAAAATGTTGACCCTGGTGATACATTGAAGTTTTTTGTCTTTTACAGACCAAGCCAGAATGGATGCAGTCTGCTCTGAGCTGTGAAATGGAAAAGTCTGTTGTTTTCCTCAGTACAGATCGGGTGAGTTGTTCAATTTTGTTTCTCTAAAATGTCTACTTATAGGTTGTAGGCTTTGAATATGGGCGACTGAATTACTTACCTGTATTACCTGTCCTGGGCAACGACGTCATTGCACACCGGACAGGTCCATAAGTGCTCAGTTCCCCCCAGCACCAAAGCCCGCAAGGTATCCATACTGATTGTTCCGGTGGCTGTCTGATTATGCCAACGTCTTTCCCTTCCAGATAATCGTTCCTTTCTTCCTTCTCCCCTCTCTATCCCCATTTCCCGCATCCTAATGATTGTGTGGTGAATTACTTAACCCTACAGAGCCAAAGGCCAAGAACTCATTGCAGCACATCTTATCACTATCTTCTTGCTGCAGACAGAAAAATCTACATCATAACATGCTGAGGCATGCATTTGGTGTGCAGGAGGATAAAGGTTGTCATGCTTAACCGTACATTCAGATCCATCGGTTTGTGTCTATTACTTTGCTATATAAGTTCTTTGTTGTGTTCTCGGCACTAGAAGTTTTATTTAGATGCCTTGATGTGGTGTGCTTATTTTAACGTCTTTAGTGATACTATTGTTTTCACGTTTCTGGCGAAAGTGGGTGATTTTGTGCTGATTTGGTGTATGTATGTATATGTATATATAATATATATATATATA
>NW_004797516.1:398848-405846 GCF_000002075.1 Aplysia californica | reverse complement strand
ATATAATATATATATATATACATATATGTTTATATATGTATATATCTGGCCCCGCGGAAAATTGCATTTTTGAAAAAGAAAAATTGCAAAAAATAGCAAGGTAAACTGCCTAAAAATTGCAAAAAAATTGCAACCTTCCCAGGGCGCATTAATGCAGGCTTGACATTTTTAGTTTAAAAAACATGACAATTTGAGTACTGGTAGCATAAAGGCAGAACAGTCTTTTAAAAAATCATGACCCACGATTTTATTAACAACATTTATTAGTAACAATACACGAGTACGTTAACAATTAAGTTATCGACCAAATATAATATATACCGCATGACACAAAATAACGGAACCCTCGGTTTTCGTAATAACTTTTAAATGAAGGCATAAAATTTTACCGAATTTAGTACATACCGGGTACTTGGTTCAGATAAAGACCTAGAAGTGTAGTATGAGGTTTAGTCTATAAAAACCAAAAAATTTGATGGTAGATTTTCGAAACAACCTCTAAATGCAAAATTAGCTTGCTCCAATCAATTCAGATCCAGGTCTTTATTTTTTTTCTCTTGAAACCTTCGATACACCGGTAATCTGTAAATTTATATCTATTTCAGGTATTTTCTTTTTAAAACCAGTATGGCATTGTTTTAACATTAAGTCAAATCGTAAAATACAGGAAATTTTTTTTTCCATTTATAAACAATAGTAATAATAATGTAGATCATTTCTATAGCGCCCACTCCCTTACATAACGGAGTGTCTTCGTACACGGTAACCGAGCTCCTAGCCTCAGTTTCTACATACACGGTAACCGGCAACCGGGCACGTAGTCTTCAGTGTCATGTACACGGTAACCGGGCAGTTCAGAACTCCAAGTTCGTCCGATGTTGCCTTCAACCCCAGCCCTCTCCCGACTATGCCTTTTAAAAAAATAAATAGTCCCCCCATTCCGGAGCCCTGTACTTCGCGGCGCACCGACTTTGAATGAACTTTCGTGACCCCAACCGGTACTCACAATGTGATGCAAAAGCACAGGTTCACTGACGGGTCACGATGGTGAGCCCGACAAGACGCTTGTACATGTATGACTTTCTTTTTTAAATTTTCAACAAGTGACAGCACTGGACAAACATTGATTTATTTTCATTACGGTTACCGTGTAAGTAGATACTGAGACTAGGTGCCCGGTTACCGTGTATGTAGACGCATGCATCATGTACGAACAATATTCGCGCGCGCGCACACACACTCACGTACACCTTACACACGCACCCACATGCACACCACACACACACACACACACCTACTTTCTTATCACACGCGCACGCTTACACACATTAGATCTATGTCTCAATTTGTGTATTGTATTCCGGCCTGAATTTCAGGTTATAGCTTTTAGAGTACGCCCAGTAGGCTAGAGCTGGGCCAAAATCATGATTTACGTACTCTGTACTCGCATCATTTCGTATTAAAAATTCTGTTAAAATTAAAACGATGATGTATTTTTGCCTAAAATTGCAAGAAATTGCGAAAAATGCAAAAAATTACGAGTTTATTGCGGAACTCAAGGAAAAACGCGGCCGCAACTTCGACCGCAAGACCGAGATTTCCTGGGGGGCCTGATTGATATATATGTGATATATATATATATAAATACTCCCTTGTTTGCTGATCACGTAACCTTTCTATTGTTCTCCACTGTGCAGATATCTGCTCCAGAAGTCTCACAAGGGAATAGTTTGACCAACCATAAGGAAGCAGAAATTGTGATGAGCCTGCTGTTGTCCTGGGCAGAGGTATGTGCAGTATGTTAATGTTACGATTTTGAGCTCTGCGGAAGATAAATGAGGGGGGTGAGATGCAAAACCCCACGAAGCGACGTTTTGTAAATAAATCAAGATTTTTTGCTTATAAATGCACATTGTTGCTGGCTACCAGATGTGCAAAGTGTTTTCAGCCAAACGCCAACAAATACTTCACTAAAGCCACCCGAAACATCTTCTTTTTACGCATGCTCGTGCGTATAGCAGCATTTAAATAAGCTGATTTTCTCCAAAGTGCTGAAATGGATGAAGCGGGTTTTGCATCTCAGCCCCTCAAATGCTATTGTTTTTATTGCCATGACTCTTTTCTGTTCAGTGCGGCTGAAATTGATGATATAGTAAATGCTGTGTTACTGTTCTGCCCAAACAAAACTGGCTAGGTACATCACTTGTTTCTCTCACTCGATTTCCTCAATGGCAGGCTTGAATGTGATAAAAAATAGATCACTGACATTAAGCTGCAGCTTAATGATCATATCTTCATATCTATGGTGTATTATTTAGGCTGTTCTCCCTTCCTCGCATGTGTGGGTTTGACTCCAGTGTGAGGAGGTTATTTATAGAGAGCGTATATCCATCCGTCTATGGGGCGTTGCATCCGTCTCCGCCTGGCTTGGCCCTGACAGGCAGGATCAGTGCAGGCCATCACTTCCTAAATGATCTAAATTGTGTGGATGGGGGCCACAAAACATCTACAATTTCCTTTATTGTTTTCATCCATCAGGCCGGTGTTGATGCCTCCACCATCGGAGTGATCTCCCCGTACAGGTCGCAGGTCAAGTATCTCCAGCAACAACTTCAGCGCTGCCCCCTTGTGGCGGCGGCCGAGGCCAACACAGTGGACCAGTACCAAGGGAGGGACAAGGAGATCATTGTTATGTCCTTTGTCCGCTCTGGGAATGCTGTGAGTTGACTGCTCATTTCTTCACTATACTGATTAATAAGAAAGCGAATGCATAACTTTGTCTTAGAGGGAAAAAGAAAATTTGCCATAGTTTAACTCTTTTCCTTACACACTCTATGGAACATTACAGCAACTGCAGCAAACCTACACTTATCACTACATGGCATTGGACAGAAGGGTGAGAGCCCAGCTGTTGCTGGATCGATAACAAAAAACAACTCTTTTACTACCAGACAAAAATCCACCTCTGGCCCAGGGCTTTTCCCTGACCTATTGTTACGCCCCTACACCACCAAAGGAAAATATCCATACCTCCAACTAAACAAACACAAACCATATCAAATGGCCCATCAAACTGAAGGTTAAACAATA
Organism: Aplysia californica; assembly: GCF_000002075.1. Taxonomy (NCBI): domain Eukaryota; kingdom Metazoa; phylum Mollusca; class Gastropoda; order Aplysiida; family Aplysiidae; genus Aplysia; species Aplysia californica. Next base: position 402,756 of record NW_004797516.1, on the reverse strand, counting down.
ATCTACCAGATGATGATACAATGTTGAAGATTTATTCCTATTATATTAGTTTGGGGTTTCTAAAAGTGATGGGACACCCAAAAGTGATTGTGCACTATTGAATGTGTCCTATTAAATCAACAATTTTCCAGCTTTGAAAGGTCACATATCTACAAAAGTACAACAACAGCATCATTCAAACTTCCCAGGTAGGTTGCCTCAAGTAGTGCTAAAAAATGCTGAAAGTTATGTATGTGTACCTAATATAGAAGTGAACATTTGAGACATATACTGAAATCGGGGGAACGCTTTTTTTCTCATTTTTGCCTTTCGAACGGGACAAAAAAAGCGATGAAATGACTAAATATCGTCTCTCAGTGCTATATTTTCTGTCGTATCTGCTAACAGGAAGTCTATTTCATTATTTTGAAAACGTGGATCGGCGGAGAATTTCGGATCTTTTCATTGCTGGATTGGAATAGGTAGCGAGCCACTGGAGCCGTATTTTGCTGCTCTTGGTCCAGCGAGGCCACGTCCGCGAGCTGCAAAATGCGGCACATGGTAGGAAAGTGTTAGTGCAAGAAAAGAATGAGAAAGCTGATTCTGTTGTTTTGAGAAGGAAAATGCTGTGTTGATATTGTTGTAAGGATAGGATGGAAAAGATCACTTTAACTGCACTAAATGAATGCTTTCGTGTGGATGTGCTTCTTTTTGTGCGAAGTGAAGCTTTTACAGTTAGATTTAGTTCAATGTTCATCAACCTTTAAGAGCTAAAATGTTGATTAAATAACACCTATTATTACTGGGGTGATCCTCACTCCCACCAAAATTACCAAATTGCTGGCTGGTGGGCGATACTGCTCAAGTTGGCGAGTTTTTACTTGAGTATTTTGATCTAGATATATTAAAGGCCTCAATTGTCACATTGTCAGTGAACTAAGGCTTATTAAGAATGCCAAGTAGGGACAGTGCACAGAAATGGGATTTGGACGGGTAGTCACTGGATTGTCTTTTTTTTCTTTAGCCGGGCAACTTCACCCTACAGTTAGCTGCTGGAGCAGGTTCAACTGTACTTGGACAGGGATCAATGAAGTCTTTCTTTACAGAAGTGCAAACTTCATTTATGCTATTTCTCTTTCAGGGTCATCTTCTCAAGGACATTCGACGTCTCAACGTGGCCATGACCCGTGCCAGGTTCAAACTCGTCTTTGTCGGGAGTGTGAAGACATTGAGGACTTGTGAGCCAGTGTCTAACCTCATCAGGCACATTGAGAACATGCACAATGTATCCTTTTGCAACTTGGTATGGTTGATGTATTCACCCTTGTCATTATGTCACCGAAATCTGTAGGGTATAATTTATAATGGTTAGGCTCTTCACCATTGCATGCAGGAGACTGAGTTCGAAACTGGAGTGGCAAAGTTTTAAAAAAATCTTTTGTTTCCATTTGCATGCTGAGGTGATGTTGTCTGGCCTGACCTTCAAGTTTGTTCATATCCTAGTGTTCTGACTAAAGTGAGCTTTTTTTAACCAATTATAAATAGAAGTAATTAGAAGAGACATCTGTGGGAATGCATCACATGGAAAGAATCAGTGGTTCCCTAAATTATTTGCTATTGGCATTTGCTCTTTTGTCACAGCTGCTGAAAAATAGGTCAGGCTTAGGCTAGATTCACTTTTTGTCTTTTCATGTGAATCATGCAAGATCTTAGAGGTAAAATATAGCACTTGAAGAACTTTGCATTTACTTTTTTTTCCTTAATTCACGGTACAGATAATAGAAATTCCTGAATGAAGCTGCTTGTGATATTCCAAATGGAAATGATGCATCATAAGCGAATGGGCTCTTTCAGAACATCTGGAAATTGCTTCTGCATCCAGTGGTATTTGGAGTATTTTCTCTGATCCTTCAGCTAAGAATGCGTCTTCAGTTGTTTCCTCGAGTTCACTCCAACAGGCATTCTCTGGCGCACTCTCGCCTAATAAGTGGCACGCACCATCGTCACAGGACAGCAAGTGATGACCTTACTTACTCAGACTTTGAGACTCCCACGTCTTGAGACGCCTGAGGCAATCAGAGATGACCAGGAGTCTGTCTGCGGCTAAGGCGGGGACAAGCAGGCCTACTGCACAAACTCTGTGATCTGTAGTGACTCAGCGCAGTGCCTACAAATTACTACTGTTTGAGTTTGAGCACTTTCCTCTGATAACTGTTGGCTGATCTTACAGTTCTATCGAGCAACTCACATAAATAAAGTCCCAGATTTTAGAGGACTTTTTTGTGTGGAAAAGGGGTTTGGACTTCTTGGACCATGTCGTCCTGTTCAAGGGAAGTAATGTGTGATTACTATATATGGAGTTTGGGTTTGCTCAATGAATTTGTGTATATATAATATATATTATATGTATTTGCTTCGTATGTATAATAAATTATCACAATAAAAAGTTGTGCAAGAATGTATCTCTCAAGGTCTACCAAATACAGTCGAACCTACCTTAATGGAAACCTGTATAAAATGGAAACCTGTCTTAACGGAATCTCCCCGCTCCCCCCTTGATATATTCCTCTTTAATTACCTGTATAAAACGGAAACCTGTCCAACGCGGAAACGAAAAGAAAAATCTGCTCCCTTCCGAGGGTTTCACCTGCCTAAGATGGAAAATGCTGTGCCCGCTCAGCCCTGATTTGAAACAAAACTCGCAAGTTTGGTTCCGCTGGTTCTAAACTTAACGCTATGGCCATGACGCTGGGCGATAAAGGGGAGTAGGGTTGCAATTTGGGGGTAGATATTACCCCATCATGTGAGCCCTGAGCGATGCAGATGGCCAGTGTAGTGTGGGTGTGAATCTCACTACTGCCGTGAGAGTGCTCAGAAACTTTCTGGGTAGCCAGAAGCCAGAGGTGTGAAATTAGATTGACCAATGTCTGCCACCCTGATGGTACGGCCAGCCGAGAAAAGAGTTCCTTGAATCGTTGTAACATGATGGCAGTGAGGGGTGGAATTGGTTGACTGTGCTTGTTATACTGATGGGTGGGGCTAAGGGTTGGAAGCAAAGGAGATGTTCAAACGTTTCTGTGTTTAATAGGCCAAACGGCGCTCCTATGAAATGCAAGCACTGGTAGTAATTGGATAAGTATGACTGACGCATGTCATTATCAGAGAAGATAGCAGTTGAGAGGTGTGAAGTTTTGACCACTGCTTGCCGATCGGACCAGCGATCCTTGATCCCACCGGCTGGCCCTTTGAACCCATTCTACCCCTAAATTCCCCTGTCTAAGACGGAATTTTTTTCTGGCTCCCTTGCGATTCCGTCTTACTCAGGTTCAACTGTATATAGCAAGAGTATATTTAAAACATGTTCATATAGAAAAATTTGTACATAATGTAAAGATGTGAACATCCCTCAGATTTTGCTATGCGTGTGTTTGATTACTATATATATATTTTTACACGATATGCATAACATGTAGTCACTGTCCATGTTGGTCAGGCAGTGGTCTTTCACGATTGTAATGAAAGACCCTTCGGGAGCTTACTTTTGCTGTTTCAGTTTGCGACATGCTATTCTCTCTCTTGTTTTTCTGTGGTCTTTTGTAGGTCTCTGACTTTTTATGAAATAGGTCACAGTTACATCAACATGTCTACACTCCCTTATTTTGATGAATTATACATTATAAGAATTATACATTTTAATATTGCTTGCGCAACAAAAATTAATTCCTTCTTTTTGGACAACCGACATCCTTTTACCCCCCGAGGCGGTGCCACTGACTGAAGTGTATTTAGGCCATTCCCAAAGGGGGGACATTTCTCGTTCATGCACAGTAGAGAAGTGTAAATGGACAGATTCGTCAATGTCACGCTCATAACTGTGCCTTATCTACAACAGGGAACTGCTGCTTTTTCTTTCCTAATCCTTACTATTG
>NW_004797516.1:396255-398748 GCF_000002075.1 Aplysia californica | reverse complement strand
GGAACTGCTGCTTTTTCTTTCCTAATCCTCACTATTGTCATTTTTCCTCTACTTCTTTTGTATGTTTGTCACACTCAGGTGACCCACTATTTCTGGGGGGTGCCTTGACAGTCGAAGCAGACTTTGTGCTGTTGAAGCTAGAGAGGTGAGCAGAGTAAATTTTTGTCATCATCCATTCAAGTCCTACCATCTTATTAATCCTCTTGTAAAATAAGTAGGCCTATTTCTTTTTGCCTCAATCTAAAGCCCATGCTTCAGTATCAGAATAACTGTTGTTGTGGGTGGTTGGTGGGGGCTTTGGTGCTGGTTTGTTTTTTCATCTTTTTTCCTATCAATCATCTGTTGTCAATAGCTCTCCTCCTTTTCTTTGTATTGTATGTTGCTGTTTATCAACACCTCTAATCTTTAGCACTTATGTGACCTAATTGTGTTGAAAGTGCCATGATACTCTTTCTAAAACTAAACCAAAACAATATTATTGTTAACAATTGTACATAAATTTATGTCATATGTTTGATTGTGGCTCTGTTTCTGTGTGTAAGCTTAGATATATAATTGTAATATATTAGATGTGTTATTGTGTGTATACATGTGGAAAAGAGGGTATGTGAGAGAGTATGTGTGTTTGCATGTTGGAGTGTGTGTTTATGCATGTGTGTGAGTGTGTGTGTGTGTGTGTGTGTGTGTGTGTGCGCGCGCACGCCACTGTTTGGACAATAAAGATTTGTCATATCTTATCATACAGGCTTGTTTTCTCTTTTTAGCCTAGAGTTTGAAAGTTTTTGCTCTCCTCAATAGACTCTATTGTGTATGCCAACCCAAGTACAGAACCAACCTCATTTCCACTGTTCATCCCCCCCCCCCCACACACACACACCTGAGGACCAGAAAACACATAATAATAGTGTTCCTTAAGCAAACAAATTCATGGGGAAAATCCTGAGAATTCCAGACGTCAAAACTAGTATGGTTAAAATTCAACATTGCTTACAATACATGAATAATTAGTTACATTTTATATATACATATATATGAGAAATTGGAAGACTTTTTGTTGAAACTTGGAGTATCCCCCTGCAGAAACCTTGAGTGGACTCTTGTGGCCTAGAGGTTAAGGTGTTGGCCTCTCATTCAAAGGTCCTGGGTTCGATTCTGGGTAGCGACCGAAAATTTTTCTTCTCTAAATTTGTCTCCTTTCACCTCATTTCCTGCTCTCTAGCAATGCTCTGTCGTCTGCTTTCATCTCCTGTTTCTGCCCCCATCCCCTCACCTCCTTTGCCCCTTCCTCTGGGCTTGTGATTCTTTTTGCTGCCTTTCTACTGCTACTCCTTCGCTTCTTCTTACTGCTGTCTTTCAGCCACACCCCTGATCTTCTGGTAGGAAAGATCTACACCTAGCCTTCTCGGACAAGGGCGAAAAATCTCGGAGGGCCCGTGTGCAATTTGCACACATTAAAGATCCCTTGGTGGTCTAAAATCGATAAGAATAGGCTTCGGCCGCCACCCGAGCAAAATTCAAAATTTCCTACCAACTGAAAATATTAGGTGTGTCCCGCGCGCTCATATGACGTTATGCAGTTGCGAGCGCCGTAAAACACTTTACAAAAACAAGAAACCTTGTAATACTTTATGTTGTGTGTACTCTGACAGGCGTGGGTTAACTACATTATATAATTCATGTACCGTGTATAAAAATGTGAAGCGTGCTGACAAAATCAAAATGAGTTACTTCTCGGCTTCAACCCTGATGGAAATAGAGACATCACACACTTATTATAGGTGAAATTTTTACAATTTGTAAGAATGAAATAATAAAAGGAATAATATAGTTTAAGAACATGGTATCAATAGAAAATCTACAAATTTGACCCTAGTGTCGATTTTTGGCCTGTTTATCAATGTATGGATTGTGAGAAATAACTCATTTTGTCACCACGTCCCACAAATATATTAGAAAGATAAATCTAGAAGAACAGAAACAGACGAAAACAAGATTTGTATACGGTTGGACATCAGCTGATGACAGATTATTTTATTCGTTTATAGACATAGGGCACAAGAACAGGAACTGGTGTCAGGGTGTGATGGTCAGGGTTTTCACCTTTGCCCGCAAAAGATGTGAGTTCTATTCCCAAGTCAGGAAGTTATTTTATCATTTATCGACTTCTGATTTATCCTACTCAGCCTGTGTTTGGCCTTGACTCCCAGGGTCAAAGTCAAAGCAGTTTGTCTTCGCTGTGTTTCAAAATCATAATATGTCGATGTGGCTTAACGTGTTCCCATTCCAATCTCGGAAACAGGTAGTAAAGTACAGTCAACACTCTGTATAACTTAATAAACTAAACAAAGTACTTATAACACCAGCCCCGCTTACCACCAAGTTTCGATAAACACAGTATTAATTTAAATTTGCATCTTCACACCGCCATCCGCCAACTGTCTGTGTTGTATGATCCTTATTAAACAAATTATATTTGCCCCCCCCCCCCCCACC
>NW_004797516.1:377125-396155 GCF_000002075.1 Aplysia californica | reverse complement strand
TACCACCAGCGAGCTGTCCGTCAGAAGTACACACGACGCCCGGTACCGACTCCCTGGCTGCATGATTATAATACATAATTATAATAGGTAGATCTAATCTCTCTCCCACACCACCTCGGCTCGCCGGCTAAAATCTAGCATCGTCAGATATCAGCCCGACGACCCCTGCGAAGTTTTTATTTTGTTATTTTGTGAATACTTACGTTCCTCAAGCCTACGTTATAGGTCTGGATGAGGCTGTCCGTGGTCGGACTGAAGGGCATTGGGTACAAGGTTCTACATTGTGTACAAAACTGACGTCTACGGGGACCTTTGGCACATTCATGCTTTCTTATTATTAATTATAAAGATCTATCCTAACTTCTGATCCGGCATAAGTTTTTTATTTGAATTGACGTAAATTTCATGGGTTTGAATTACTACACACACGCGCGCGCGCGCGCTCAAAGAAAGTCAGGAGAGAGAGAGAGAGAGAGAGAGAGAGAGAGAGAGAGAGAGAGAATCTAAATACATGATGTATAGTACAGTATAGGCCTATTAATATCATACACATTATCGTTAACTTCATGCCCATCCCAAAGGCGACAGTACAAACGACATTTGACGCTCTTGTGCTACACGTGCCGAAGAATCATACATCATGACACGAGAATATTAAAATATTTTTAAAATTGCAGAATCATTAGCCTGTATCTTTACTTCCCGAAAAGGAGGGAAGGGAGGGGTGTCAGATTTATGGCTATTTTTTATTTTTTTAAATTAGCGGACGATAACCGTCCACCCGAGAGAAAAGAGGGTCAGATTTCTCCGTCCCTCGGGTGCCTCGAGCAGTATCTGCCTCGCTAAACCAGTGGGCACAATAAGGCCGGAGGAGAAGCTGAGAACAGATACCACCTTTGATCGTAGCCAAAAGGCCGAGAAGCAGAATGATTACCCTGTATCTTTACTTCCCGATAAGGAGGGAAGGGAGGGGTGTCAGATTTATGGCTATTGCAAGTAAGCGTGAACATTGCAATACTAAACATTCCTGAAAATTTATTTTCCTTTCCTTTTTTTCTTCTTGCTGAAAAAACATGTGTTTTTGTTTGTTTTTAAGTTACACAATGCACAGAGATTGAGGGAAACATCTTATTCTATCACTATCAGGTGAGATATGTGAGGCAGCGTGGTGGAATCAGGCTCTCGTCAAAATAATCTAAGTGAAGAAACTTGCATTTTCCCACAGGTTTGTGAATTTTCATCAAATTTTTGTTTTTGGCTCAACACTTTTCATGCCCTTTAAAGAACTCATTTCTGTGAGGATTTTTCTGAAAAACGTAAATTAAAGGCACAAAAAAGTAAATTTTCAGTTACTACGGACTCTTAAGCTGAGGAAATAACTAATCTTTGACAGTCATTTTCTCACTAATTTTACCTCTGAAAGTAGGTGACCCCCACCTCTTTCATTTTTTGCAAATATAATATCTCGACTTGTACTCAAGATAAATGGATATTTTTTTCATCCAAATAAAGACAACTGAAGAAGCTTTAAGATGATACCAATAACTCTACATGCCCCAAAATTGACGAGAGCCTAATTCCACCACGCTGCCTCACATATTATATCAAACCTAGAAGGCCATTTTTTCGGGGGCGGGGGTTCCTGTTGAAATTAATCACTCACCATCCTCTGTTTATGTTCACTTGCATGTTTTAATTAAATTTAAGTGGTGTAACTTATCTACCCAATAGTATTTAATAGTATTATCTATGGATGTTGTCGAGCTCGCGGAAAAGACTGCGATAGTGGGAAAAGTTAGTCTATATGTACTGGCCGGGGGAAAAATAATGACAATTTATTATCGTAATTTATCCGTAGGTCTACTTAAAATAGACTCAAGTCTAGTACATTTTACAGAAATTTTATTGTTCCTGCTGCCACGATGAACCCGATCAGCGCATACAAAAGTGCTCCCCCTTTATATATTTTTATGCCAAACTGCTGTCTTCACGCTTAAAATAGCAGGTTTTTCCCCCCCTTCCAAACGAGTTGGTTTGAGCCTTGAGAACAATTTAAAAAAAATGATATTTATAGATCTAGACAGCATTAGATCTAGCAAAATGTATAACTTCGTTGGGAGCCAATTGCTTCTCCTGGTCATCCTGTCAAAAATGTGCCCAACCCCATTCCCCTTTTGACATTGCCTAGTTTTCGCTTTCAATGTTTTAGTTCCATATTTTGCGTCGTCTCTGGCATATTTTGTCTGACGTTGAATAGGCCTACAAGCAAACTTTATTTTCCAAGTGTTGAATCCCAGCCAGTTCTGACTCTCACTCTGATCTCTAGATCTAGATCTACTGCCCCATGACTAAGTTGAACGGAACATCGAGGCCTCCGTAACAAAATAGACTTTCACATTTTGTGTGAGCGGAGCAATGATGAAGGAACAATGTATTTACACACCCATTATATTAGATCGATGCTCTTGTGTGTTGTCATCAGTGTCAGTCTCAGTCTGCCTATCTCATCATCTGTCAGTGCCAATGTTAGAGCCTGGTCACCGGCAAACACTCAACATGTAAGTGGTCTCAAGTTTTAAATTGCTTTGCATAGTCCTTTTGTTTTACGCCAAGTTATGCATTGTAATGCACATGGTAGAGTTAAAAAGTAGATTCTAGGCCTAATTTTTACGATAATTTTTATTTGGCCGGCTCTATTTCCAGAACGTTCGGGAAAATAAACTTGAACTCTATTTCTCTGAACGGTTTCCATTCTCGAGACTTGTGTAAATACAAGCGAATGGAGTTGCCTGTGTGTGTGCGTGTGTGTGTGTGTGTGAGAGTGTGCATGCATGTGTGTCTGTGTGCGTGTAAGGTGTTAACAGGTGGGTGGGGGGGGGGGGGGGGGGACTGACACGTATGCAACGTTCAACGCCCAGACCGATAGCGCCCCCCCCCCCCCTCCCCCGACACGCACACACAGCCACACGTGTGCAGGCCGCCCATCCGACCCCGACAGACGCTAACGAGCCATCTTTAATTGCTTCTGATGACCTCTTGACAAATAAACATTTATTAGAAGCGCTGTAACTTTTCAGGCCGGCCTCAAATTCATCATAAAAGATAAAAACTCGGCTCTGGCACAATTTAACGCCATTTAGCCCGAAGTGATCCTGGTCTCTACCCAGCCTGAGGCGAGTCACGAGTGAGGCAGGACGGGAAGCCGGAGTCACGAGTCACAGGAAGTCGGAAGTAATGTCATGCTGGAAAAGAATCGGAGTCCGAATAACATTTTTTCATATTCGGACTCGAGTCCGAATAGTCCCTTCGTTTTTAAAATTTAAAGGATTACATCAAGACCAAGCACTAATGACGACTGATCTGATGTCTAGCGAAAGCTTTGTATGATGACAATGATGATATCAAAATTAATGAAATTATCTAAGGCAGTCCTAAGGACAAAATGTTGGGAAAAGGGTGCTGTTAGAAACTACTACATTCTCCAGGGATGGGGTGCATAGATAGACTTTAATAGATCTAATTGTATAATTTACAATTAGCACAATCATCAATCATTGATTATTCAATTCATTGTGCTAGCATAACCGCACATTTCCACTCACAGTAATTCTTGTTTCAACACAGAATAGCAGTCCGATAATGTAATATCTGATTGCTTCAGACGTGCTCTTATACCAGTACTGTTGATGTTTACTGGACAAAGTCAAAGATACAGTGGTGTGCCTAATTTTAATGGTGAAAGCAATGGCTCTGTGCTGCCCAATCTATACTTGTGCACTGCATACTGCGTGCATTCCCAACAGCTTCTTTCTTCTCCTGCACAGACACACTACTACTTGTGCTATGCCATGCAAGAAGCATTCTGCTTCATCCCTCCCCTCACTCTTTTTGTGTTCCATTTTGTTAGCTCATATGCCCACCTGGTCTTTAGCAAGAAAGCTTGTGCTGGAAAAAAGTGCAATGCTGTATTGATAAGGAACGTTTTACCTCTCACAGAAAATTATTTTTGAACTTATCAACCCCCCCCAACATCTGCACAGATTGTAATTTCTTTTGTACCGGTACTTGTGCTAATTTCTAGCTCCCCTGACTGACCCAGCAGTAGTTTGCATGTTTAATATCTCATTTCAAGCATGTTTGATGTGCAGTACTCCACAACGATTGGAAGTTCTCAGAAAAGGAGATCAGGAGTAATGGAAGTGAACTCTTCAGTGTTAAGCTTTTATAACATTCAGACCTTATGGGATAGTATTTTATGAAAAATGGAATGAGAAGCTCTTTTTGATTCGGTGAGATTTTTTTTGGTATTGAAGTATGTTATGTTAATGATTAATTATTCTAAACGTGTGTCGGCAAGGGTGTAGAACACTGCTACTTCATTTTAAAAAAGTAATTCCTCAGTAGGAACTTGCACATTTGCACAAACTTTGAATAAACAAAACTGAATGTCATCTTCTTTCCCAGGTATCTCCAGATAAAAAATCCTTATGGCTAGGTGACATGAAGCTTGTGCATCCCACAACTATCAAGAATTTGAACTTCAGAAGACAGTACAAAGGTTATGACACAAAGTGTCATGTGAGGTTCAAACAGTGCACCATTGATTTACGAAATTTAGTGGGACTTTTTCCCTGTTTGTTTGAAATATTGAAAAATTCTCCAGTTTTCAAATCAAATATTGCAATGATAACCGTAGATCAGATTAGTGCAGCACTACCACCTGTATGTTTTCATTCTGTGATATTTTATAACTTGTGCCTGTGTAGAACTCGTGGTGAGGTTTTACCTACTTCTGTCTTGAATAGCTTATGTAAGAACAGAGAGTTCATTCCTACAAAATTTCACTCAAAAGAAGTGTCTAGACAGTTTTCAAAGTCATCTCCAAATGTCGTTCAGATGAAAAGTCCAGCATCTTTTGACAAGTTTGTTTCGCTTCGTACTCGAGGTATTGAGGATTGTCTTAAATCCGGATTTATCAAGCCCAAGAAAATATCAAGGTGTCTTTCTTTTTTCCAGAAGGCCCTTCATGCTAGTTATTTTCCAAAGAGAAAAAATCTTTTTCAACAGTATGTGAGGATGCTACAGATATTGTGTTCGGTTGCTGAAAAGTGCAGGCAATCTTTGCCCTACTCTGGGGTTGATACGCCTGCACAAAGCTTACATGGTCAGTCTCCGGAAAACTCAGATGATGGTCAGTCTCCCTCTTCATATCATGGGGTGTCTACTCCAAGCTCAGCAATTGATGACCATTCTACACAAAACTCAGGTGATGGCTCTACAATGACTCATCTTGCCAATAGACGACACATTAGAAGGAAAAGATCCAAGAGTCATGATCATGATGGCACAGATAAGGGGCAAAGTGATGTGGACAGCTCAGGAAAGTCAACAGCAAACTCTTCAGAGCAACTGTTGTTTTCTAATTACACTTGGGATTCGGAGTTCAATAAGGCAAATTTCAAGAAGATCATGGAGCATCGCGAGTTTCAGAGACAGCTGTGAGTTGTTTAATCAAATGTGAGGCGTGCTGATGAAATAAGTTACAGCAATCTTTGAATTTAAATTTCTACAGAAAATCAACAACTGGGGTCAAATTTGTAGATTTTCAATTGACACGAGCTAATTCAAGTATTTGACATGTCCTGTATTTTTTCGTACTTACAAATTGTACAAACTCAACCTGAAAGTTTGACTTTTTTTGTAGGGCTGAAATCTGAGAAGTAACTTATTTAGTCAGCACACATCACAATTCTTAATAACTTGAGTAGAGCCTGTGAAAGGCAGTCCTCATTCTCTCCTATGAGTTATATTTACTTGGGACTGATGGTGGCCATAGATATTCTTAAAAATGATTTGTAATTTTATCGTAAAGCAAAGCTCTTCGGCCTTAAGTTCCAGTACTACGGTATCTTTTTCTTTCCTCTCCGTACTGTTTTGGAATTTGTCTCCACATGTTATTGTCCAAGACAGTCATCCATTTTTGAGGAAAAAAGTGGTTTTCCTAGACTGTTGGATTATATGTCATTATTCTGATATTAAAAAAGGCAAGATGGAGAAGCAAGAATTGGTCATTTGTACAGGTGATTGCCAAATTAGACAAGAGCCGGTTCAACTGTAATTCTATACATAGAACATTTGTGATGGTCCAACAGACATAATGATATATAATTTGTTTCTTTATGCGCAGGTGGATGGAGGGCGTTTTTAGCAGGTTCTTTTTCTTTTCTTCCCCCCTATTGTTTGTCTCTTCCCCCCTATTGTTTGTCTCTTCCCCCCTATTGTTTGTCTCTTCCCCCCTATTGTTTGTCTCTTCCCCCCTATTGTTTGTCTCTTCCCCCCTATTGTTTGTCTCTTCCCCCCTATTTTTGTCTCTTCCCCCCTATTGTTTGTCTCTTCCCCCCTATTGTTTGTCTGTCTTACTTTTCCCCGTGCACTAGATGGCTGTTATTGTGTTGATGTGCTTCTGTTTAATTTAACAAACTTAAAGAAACAAGGTTTATGATATGTTGTAGCTTCTCTGTATTTTCTTAACAAGTGCACTGTACTGCTCTGTTGTTACGCGTATTGCTCTGTTGTTACGGTTCATTACATTTCCGTACTCTTTCTATTGTGTTGTCAGATCATTATTTCCATGTTTTCTTTGTAGTGTCAAATTCAGTTGTTTTTTAGAAAGTGATTATAGGGTACTACTTTATACTTCTTGTATTTGTATATTTTGCTTGTCATTGTTGTTTACACTCTGCCTACCTGTGGTGTGATGGTTGGGATCTACACTGTTGTATGTTATTAATCCATAACAGGCAACACTGTTGCATACAGTGGATGAAAGTTTGATTTCTGTATGGGAATCTTTTAAAAATTGTGTATCTTTATCTGTCAGTTTGCTAGGGTGCTATGTCTGAATCAGCTCAGGTTGACCCTGACAGAAGCCGCCAAAGTGGCCTGTAAAATTATATTGTGTCGATGAGGGTAGTGTAAACCATTACCAGAACAGACAAAAAAAAATGATGGTTTGGATTAAGTCTGGTTCTTCATGTATAAGTACCGCATGCTCTAAATTTTGACATGAATGAGCTTCACTCTACAGGAATGATAGTAGTGTATGCCTTTTACAAATTCTCTATACTTTTTTCTCAGGCAGAAAGATGCTCAGTGGGCATATCTATGCCTTGTATTTCTCATCTGCTTGATGTTGCTCAGCATTTGGTGCTTGAGGGGATTCCACAATCGCAACACGAACAAACGAGAGTTTACCCTCCATGACACATATCATCTTCTCACTGTCAAAGGTAAAGTACTGTAAAGAATGGATGGTTGGTGGTTGCTCTGGTGTCGTTAGCTCATTCATTCTTTCCTACAAACATATATCATCCTTATCTCTGCTCCATACATTTGTGTGTAACAATGTAGTAACGTCTTTAATTTTCTGCACTTATATGACCAAATTGTGTTGCAAGTGTCGTAAAAGTCTTAATAAAACAAAACAAAAGGTTAAAAGATACCTTTGTTTATTTATTTATATATTTTTTTGGGTATGATTTTGGCGTCTTGAGATTTAGGCCAGTTCATAACATGATGTTGGAGGGTGCTACTGGTAGGCCTAGGTCCTACTTTCTTTCTGTCTGTCTTTTTTGCTTTTTCCCAGCATTTAAATGATTGTTATTGTGTCGAATTGCATCTTTTTACTGAAAGATGTTGTTTCATGTACATAAAAGAATATTCGACACTAATCTTTTGGTTGCCTGCGGAGATGCGTACAAGGTTTAGCGAAACCTGTCTCTCTCTCTAGATTGTGTGGTCCTTTCCTCTGCGGTGGGGCCCCGATTCGTTGGAATCTCACAACACTAGCACAGAAATAGACTGAGGCTTTAAACAGTCATTCCCCCTTTCTTCACGCCAAAATCTCTGCAGGCCTCCTCTGCCTCGATACAGCTCTTCCCTCTCCCTGCTGTAATCCAGACTGAACTCGTCTCACACTTACTCACTCACTCTCTCTGCTTTACGCACTTGCGCCAAACAATACAATAGGCTTAGCCTAACTTCCTGTTATTGACCAACACGCCAGATTGCCCAATAAACAGCCAAATAGACCACAAGAGAACTGAAAGGTTTCAGAGTAAGAGGAGAACTGGTGAACAAGATAATGTAGATCGAGCTCAGTAGGTAATTCTCATTTCTTTAGGAAGATGACCTAAGGATTTATTCTCCAAGAGTTTGGTTTTGTGACTTGCTTCCTCGCCCTGTTTTTATCAAGTGAGAACTACATGGGGAAAACGGGCAAGATCATAGTACAGAAATTATTTAAAAATTAATTCTAATAGCTTGTAGGCTCAGAACTTCATTTCTTTGCGACTTTTGGTTGATTATACCTGTTTGATTTCCTACTCAAATAACTAAAATAGTAATCCAGCAGTGAAACAGAAATGTATAGTTTTGGATCTGCAAGCTTTTAAAATTGATGTTTTGTCCTTACAATTTCTATTAGTGACTTTGTCTGTTTTTTCCATAGACTTCTCAAGTGCTGATGATGAATGATAAAGGCTCTCCTGTCAAACATGTGTTCTCCCTATCTCTCTTTCTTTTTTTTTTTGTGTTTGTTACTCTCTTGGAACCCCTCAAATATTCAGGACTAAAATTATTAGGACCTTGTTGTGGTGCAAGTGTCATACAATTCTTACTTAAAGCGAAACATGGATTGCTGTAGAAGTTATAAATGTCCTATATACACGTTCTGTTATTTTCAGAGGTCTTGTGGAGGAAAGCCAGGTACTTGCCGATGATTCACAGAGAAGATAATCTTGAGGAAGTGTTTGTCCATGATTGTGGGAATGATCCATGACTATTTGTTGCTTACTTTTGTGAGTGAAGGATATAGTAAGTTATTATAAAGTTATATGGTTAACGTGCCAAGTTTGAGAACAAACCTGGATGCCTGATTTTTTTTGTCTTTGTAGGTGTACAGTCTAGCATGTACATAGCTGACACGCTCATAGTGAAACACAGTGAACAGGTTTTGAGGTCCCGAATTTTTTTGTATTTAAAACACGTACTTGGTGAAAATCGGACGTAATGAAAACATTTCCACTTCCCGCCGATTTCGCTATGCATGTGCTAGATTGTATATATATCATTTAATGGACTTCTTTAATGCCACAATTTACCACCATTTGGTCTTGTGTGAAATATTGTTTGGTTTGTGGTTATAAAAAAAATTAGAGAGAGTGAAGGAATGCATGCTTGAAAAGGCTCTGTTTTATTTTTATCCTGTAGTACACTGTAACTGAAAAGTGACTACTAATTAAAAAAGGTTTCTGTCTAAATCCTGATACATTATGTAATGGTTACAACATGTATTGTGTAATTTATATTATTCACTTGTATGGTGTAGAGAAAAGCAATACGGTAATATTACTTTTTTAATTGATAATATATTGGTACATGGCACAGAAAGAGTATAAGCAGCCCAGACTCAAACCAAAACACGATTGTCACTGGTGTGTTTTCCTGCTGTGATGATTATTTAAAGGAGTAGCGGTGATTTGTATTGTTTAGTCAATTAATTTAGGACGTATGCCATGTACAATGAAGTTGAAAGAAAGGAAGAGTCTGAGTCTGAGTCTGAGATGAATTTGTATGATTTAGTCCTATTTCGACTGTGTGCAATGGGCGAATGTATTTCTGTGTGTGATGTAGAGATATATGATCATATAGGACGATGCAATGGAGTTGAAAATAAGGAACAGTTTACGGTGGATTCGTATGATTTATTTCAATTTAGGCTGCTTGCAGTGGGCGAATGTATTTTCCTGCTGTGATGTAGATGTATGATTGAATAGGATTTTGCAATACAGTTGAAAGAAAGAAAGAGTTTGAGGTCGATTGGTATGATTTAGTTCATTCAAGCTTTGTGCTATGGGCGAATATATCTTCCAGCTGTGACATATTATGTATGAATGATTAAATAGGATGTTGCCAATGAGCTGAAAGAAAGAATGAGTCTGAGGTGGAAAAGGAGAGGACGGTTGGACAAAGTGGATGGTCAAGTCTTGTTTAAATTTGTTTAAATGTAGGTGTTTTTACATGCCCATCGATGCAATTTAGATCATTTAAGAGGTGGGCTTCTGACCTCGCATGTCAGGGCCAACCCGGGCTGAGAGAGATATAACATCCCAGCAGAAGACCGAGATACTTGATAAAAATTTCCTTGTCGCTTAGAACTTGAACTCAGGTCTCCTGCGTACGACAGCGAAGCGCCTGACTGTTACTCCACAGGCGCTGGTGTGGTCAGGTCATATGTCTACTAAAAATGGACTATATCATTTAAGGTCTTGTTTCTTCCAGAGCCCAGTGGTTCAGATAATGTCTGTTTAGATTACCCGACCTTAAGTTGGAGTCATGACACAGGAAAAAGAAAGGATGGTGACTTACCTTGTTGATACATGTATTATTTTAATGTTTGGATTACAGGATATGCAGTTTGATTTATTAGGGATACTAATTTTGGAGCAAAAATGTATACTTTAGTTTCCGTCATTTTGTCATAAGATCACGTACAACTTAAATTATGAAATGCTCAAACTTAAAAAAAATAAATTTCAGGCAGAGAATTGGAATCTGCGTTTGACTACTTAAAACAGTCGGTTTTTTAATGAGGATTCCTCAGTGTTACTGGAAATGCTATTCCTTTCAGTGACGGGAAACGTGTTTGTTTTGTAGCCAACTGAAACTGAAATGAGAGATTGCCAAATTTAGTTTTTTTAAAAGGAGAATATTGGTTACAAGTGGGAAATTGTATTATGTTGTGATGTCTTGGACAGTGTCATTATTAATGAAATGTAAAAAACAAAATGCAAGGGTGAAGTGGCTTGGTACCTCAGGATTACAGAGTTCTCTCTGCTCAGTACCTAGATCTGAGAAATTGGACGTCAAAAGATTTTGAATTTCACGACATGTCAAAGTTTTTCAAATGCAATTCTTTGAATATCTTGATAATAACTCTGAATACTCTTACAATTTTGATGGATCAGATAGAATATCTGACGTCAAAGGCTTGATAACTGAAAACGGCAAAAAATGTCAGAACATTGTAATTCTGAAGTAGCGGGTTGTCTGTAAAGGTGGTTGCCTTGGAAAGGTGGCAGTAAGAACATATTCGGGTGTGTGTGTATATATATATATATATATATATATATATATATATATCTATCTATATATATATACATATCTATACAGGCGGATTTCCCTCCGTTTTGGTGTTGTTTTTGGTTTAGATGTTACTTAAATAGAAGATGAAAAAGCGAGGATTTTCTTTTCTTTTGGTTTATTGCTGTTTTCATATGACCCGTGTTCAGTTTAAGTGGATTCCACTTTTTGTATGCAGTGTGGATTATGGGTTCTAATTGTTTTTTCCTCTGGTTGATATATTTTTAATGAGGGCCATATGGTTTCTGTTGATTGTACAGGTTTTTTAAAGGTCTGACAGCAGTCATTACCTCATTATCTGCAAAACTTATTTAGGTTTCAAATGGTGTATTTTCTTACTTTACTTACTTCTGTCACTTACATTGTTATAGCGGGCATTGTTGTTGCTGTGAATGTTAAGCCTTACATTACAGTCGAACCTGCCTTAACGGAAACCTGTGTAAAACGGAAACCTGTCTTAACAGATTCTCCCCGCTCCCCCCTCGATATATTCCTCTTTGATTACCTGTATAAAACGGAGACCTGTCCAAAACAACTCGGAAACGAAAAAAAAAAAATCTGCTCCCTTCTGAGGGTTTTACCTGTCTAAGGTAGAAAAATTAATGCTTTGCCCAATCAGCCATGATTTGAAACAAAACTCGCATGTTTGGCTCCGCCGGCTCTAAACTAACGTCTTGCCGCTAGGCGAGGAACGAGAGAAGGGGTGCAATTTGGGGGTAAATGTTACCCCTTCTAGTGGACCCTGAGCGATGAAGATGGCCAGGGTGGTGTGGGTGTGAAATCTCACTAGTGCTAGTGAAAATGCTTGAGTGGCACTCCAGCATTGAAACTTTCTTTGGTAGCCAGAGGCCAGAGGTGTGAAATTAATTTGACCAATGCCTGCCGCCCTGATCGTACAGCCAGCCGAGAAGAGTTCCTTGAATCGTTGTTACATGACAATGAGGGGTGGCATTGGTTGTATGTGCTTATTACACCAATGGGGCTTAGGGTAGAAGCAAAGGAGATGTTCAAACGCTTCTGTTTTTAATAGGTCAAACAGTGGTCCTATGAAATGCAAGCTATTGTGGTAACTGGATATATAAATAAGACTGACGCATGTCATTATCAGAGAGGATAGCAGCTGAGAGGAGTGAAGTTTTGACCACTTGTGATTGCTTGCTGACCAGACAAGCGACCCTTGATCCCACCGGCTGGGCCGTGGAACGTCCCCCTTTCCATCTACCCACTAAATTCCCCTGTCTAAGATGGAATTTTTTTCTGGCTCCCTTGCGATTCCGTCTTACACAGGTTTGACTGTACTTATAATGCTAGTATAGAATGAACGTTGCATTGAGTCACTAAAGCAATATATTGCACAAAGATTTCTTGTTCAAACATGGTTGAAAAATGATGCGTTCATGTTTTGACTACTTTCCAGGATTTGGGATGTATGTTTTTCCTCTCACTTATAGTTCTGCAACATTTGTTCTTTCAATATGATTATATTATTGTTAATGCTCCCTTTCCTGTGATCCCAGTGAAATGCCATTAATGTTACAGCTCACAATGATAAATAGGTTGTGTGCTAAAATTCAAGGTGATCTTTTCAACTTGGTGAACTCTTAAATTCTACATTGTCTCATTTTCTTACATACATATAGATTTGTATTATGATAAATATTTCATATCGGGTAGCAGCAATTTTCATTTGTATGACTGCCACTGGTGAAAGGAACATGCTGATATGATAAAAGTATGAAACTTACTTGGCTTTTCTTCAGGAAGAGTTACAGTATAATATGGATAGGTCGAACACAGAAGACTCGAAATCACGCATCTGTCAAACTGTGCCTGGGTTCCCATTTTTTTCTCTTTGTGAGATATCCCTCAAACTATGGACCCCTCAAACTACCGAGGCCGGTCCCGACAAATTGGAGCTATCCGTGTTATACTGTATTTCTGTTCCAGTCATTTAACTGTATTACTTTTCTGGATAACTGATAATTCTGTAGTTTTGTTTTGAAATTGTTGTGTTGTAGTAATTGTAATGTTTTTCTGACTTGCTCATAATTCTGTAGTTTTGTTTTTGTCTAAATTAAGTGCCACCCATTTTCTCCTTTTGAATGAAGTCAGCATTATGATGAATTTGGAGTTGATAATGTGTGAGGTTTTTTTGTTTTGCTCATTGCCAGAGTAATGTCTGCCTCAAAGTTTTGACTTTGCTGACAGGATTGGATTAACTGTCAAGTTTTCTTCCACATATGACTCCAGACCCATAAAACTGTTTCTCTTGGGCTCAAAGAGGTTGAAAGTGTGCTGAAAGTACTCGCATGTATCTAAAAATATTACTCTAAGTAGTCTGTTAGTTTTTATGCTACAAGTACAGGGGCATGATGAGACCCACCCAATGTCTTATCTAGATCTTCAGCCCAGTAAGATGAGCTGTGATTTTCTCTTAGCTTTATTTTATGTGAAAGAACATCTATCACAATGTGCTAATGGCGTCAAGAGAATGTCTTTTTTTTACTAGTTCAGCTTAGCAAAACTCATTGATTCTTTAATATCTCTATCAAATCAGTGAGAAGATCTGTTTGGTAGCACTGGTAGTCTATTGGATGTAATATCTTGCTGAAAGGAAAAATAACAGTTGTTTTCATATATGTAGTGGTTAGGCGCTCGGACTCGCAACCGTAAGGTCGTGGGTTCGAATCCCGTCAGGGACCCGACGTTGTGTCCTTGGGAAAGGCACTTTACATGAATTTTCCTCACTTCACCCATGTGGGAATGGGTACCCGGCTATAGACAGCGAAAGATCTTGTCAGTTTGTTAGTGTTTGAGCGCTTAATCGGCTGCTTGCACTGTATGCTTCCCGGGAAGCTGAGAATGTTTCGGAGTGTTCTATGGTCAGCTGGGGTAATAATATAGTGTAAAGCGCATAGAGCCTGCTGTTGAGCGGGGATATGCGCTATAAAAATGCTATCTATTATTATTATTATGTATACCGAAGGAAATACACCGGACGGAAATTATTCTTTAAAAAAGCACTATTTCTCCTTTGAAAACAAATTGAAATTTAACGTTCAAATGTTCTGTTCAGCATGTGTCCTGACCGGAGTGGAGACATCATGAGCATTACCATATATTATCTTATATTAAATGTTAATTGTTTCTCTGTGTTTTTAGTGACCTTGCTAGTAGGGTGTAGTAATAGTATAGGTAGGCCTATGACATTTTCCTTGCAAAAAATGCATGAAATGTTTTTACAATTGAACATTTCAATATTGTTCTGTTCAAATTCTCTTTTGGAGAGCTGTCTTTTTTAAAATTTTTTACACAAACCCTTCTTTGAACAAGGTGCTTGGGCAGGGTGGGGGGTGGGTGGCGGGAAGGTCTGCATTCTACAGGCTTACAGGCCGGCTAATTTTCTATTCAGTGATTTAATACTACAGTGTATGTTTTTGGTGTGGCAGATTGCCTAGCTAGCTAGATTTTCAGTTGACATGAAAAAGGAGTCTGTCAAAAAGAAGAAAAAAAGTAATTAAATTGATGTCAGTGTTCCGATTTTTAATGTGAGAGCTCCCTCCCCCCCCCCCTTAAAATATTAAAATACGATGTTCGTTTATAATTATCATGATTGAGTTATTGGCAATGTTGTCAGTTTACTACTTTATGTGTTCTTATGGAGAGAGTGTTGAAATGTTAATTTCACATATACCTATGTCTTCCAAATGTTAGCATTACTATACTGTCCATGTTTGAGATGAAGAATAAAACATGCAACTTATGAATATAAACGTATGCGAAAATTATTTTTCTGTCTCGCTTCAGTCATTTTGCAAACTGTATCTCTTAGCTTAGCTTATGTTATATTTGCCACTGAGTCGCATAAAGAATAAGTGTGATTTGGTAAAGTAACTTAAAGCCCCACTTTCCTCCTCTTCTCTCTTTTGGAGGAAGCCATTTGAAGGGTGTTGTCCTCAGAGTGAAGCCTGCAAACTGCGTGCATCAACAAGTTGTAGTAGAGTTTGTGAAGGCTCAAAATGTGGTCTTATTGGCCATAGCAAAAGCCACAAAGTCATCTTAACCTTTAATACTTCTATTTCGCTTGAGTTAATATTCTCATCTGTCGATGCATTGGCCATCGTCAGACATTGAAGGACCAACTATCATTTTGTCATTTACTCGTTCAAACTCAAAACTAACTGGGAGGCTCTGCTTGTGCCCAGTTTTTCAAACACTTCTCAGTGGACCTCACTATTTTCAGTCTTATATTTAATTATTTATGTCTAGTGTATTGTCTTCTCCCCAAGCCCCTTGTGATGTGGCAATGCACTGTGAACTTTGATCAAACAATCTTGAAACAAAAAGCTATTGCTATTACGTGGATTGTAGGTGGGAGCTCTGGTATGGTTTGCTCCTATCCTATAAAACATCTGTTGTCCTTACCTCGCCTCCTTTTTCGTTTTTGTTACTCTGTTAAAACACCTCTAATCTTCAGCCCTTAAATGACCTAACTGAGTCGCAAGTGACCCAAAATCTCTTACTAAAAAAATAATGTCTTGTGCATAGCCTCCTCAAGCCCTTGTGTGACAATATGAACTTTGAACTTTGATGGAACGGTGTTGGAACAAGAAAGCTGCTCCTCTTTACCTGTAAAGGTCAATAATATTCCATTTATTAGTAATAATTGTTAATTTCCAGAAGTCTGTTGTACAGCCGTCAGGGACTTCGCCGTCGTATGCAGAAAACCAGAGTTCGATTCCTGGATGGGGTGCATTTTTTAATGGAATAGGCCTACCCCAGTCTTTCTGCTGAGACGTATCATAATACTATACCATACCCCTCTCAGCCAGGGTTGGCCATGACAGTGTCAGTGAGGGCAGGGCCGATGCCCGCCTCATAAATAATCTGAATTGTGTTGATAAATAATAATAATAGATAGCATTTGTATAGCGCATGTCCCCGCTCAACAGCAGGCTCTACGCGCTTTACACTATATTATTACCCCAGCAGACCATAGAACACTCCGAAACATTCTCAGCTTCCCGGGAAGCATACAGGGTAGAGGTATTAATCCGGTAACCCTTTGAGCCCTTGCCACCGGTGGCGCGTAAAATCGTAAAACTGCCCGTATGCCTAGCCACCGGTACAGCTGTGAGCGAGACCCCATCCCCAACCCTCCCATTTGAGACAAAACGCGTACGGAAAACAGCGTTTACTAAACAAAGCGTTTTAAAACCCTATCCCTACAACGTGTGTCATATTGGCCCCAGGTGATGTCCAAATGCAAATTCTAAATATTATGCATCATTCACCTCAGTACCCTCATCTGAGCCAAATTTTGGCCATCTCTGTCCTTTGCGTGTCCAACAGTGTGTCATCGAATTTTACTATTCTTAAACTACAACGGGAGTCAATATGACCCTAATGGAAAATATAGAGATATATGTAAGAAGTTGGGTTTTTTTTCATGACAGTTACTTAGGAATTACACCATGTCAACTATTTTTAGAGCAATCTCTCTTGAGCAGAGTAATTTCCCATCATCACAGATGGTGAAATAATAACAATAATTAAATAGCATTTGTATAGCGCATATCCCCGTTCAACAGCAGTCTCTATTCGCTTTACACTATATTATTACCCCAGCAGACCATAGGACACTCCGAAACATTCTCAGCTTCCCGGGAAGCATACAGTGCAAGCAGCTGATTAAGCGCTCAAACGCTAACAAACAGACAAGATTTTTTGCTGTCTTAATCTATAGCCGGGTACCCATTCCTTACGGTTGCGAGTGCGAGAGCCTAACCACTAGGCCACCGAAATGTCCTAACCTTGAAGGTGAAAGGGTTGATGGAGCCAAGAGGAAACCGACAGGTGCTATTGAGGTTCGAGCTCTCATAGGTGCTCACATCCACTCGGAGCGATGAATCAAAACGAAGTTTTTCTTTCGGAATTGATGGGATGTGAAGAATGGCTACCAAACGGTTCGGTGAACTTTCCTAAGCTACTGATTTCTCGAGCTTGACAACATGTCGTGCTTTGAGTTTGATGACAAGGCAACAAGAACAGAAAGAAGGCAGGGGGTGTGTTTCCATCAAATTGAGGTATGGGAGAAGTTTTTTAGCACCCTAAAGAAGTACTAAAATCCTGGCCCATTTGTCACTGTGGACAAGCAACTTACTTTCTGGAGAGGCAGATGCTCCTTCCCTCCTTCAGTATCTGCTATCAAAACTCGACAAGTATGGGTTGGAAGTACTCTAGTGTGCCGATGCAGAAGCTCCACTCATTGCAAAGCGGTATCATGGAAAAGTTGCCCACACTCCTCAGGTCAATATCGGAAGAGCTGCGCTGGAACTGGTTGAACTCTTCTACGGGAGTGGTAGAAATCTAACTTGTGACATTTTTTTTTCACAGACGTGGAATTCGCTAAGAAACTCACTGCTGCCCAAATGACAGTTGTTGGAACGCTGAGGAAAATCAAAGTCTTCATACCACCAGAGTTCCAGGGTTCCAAAGGCACCGAGAAAGGGAAACCAAAGTTTGACTATCATCAGAAAGACAATATGTTAGTGAGCTGTGTCAGGTGCCAAAAAGAATGTTATCCTTCTGTCATCCATGCACCAAGTTGGAAGTATGGTCACACAGAAAGGTGACAAAACCATTCCTGAAATGGGTGATTTATTTAAGCAAAGTTGGGGTTGACTGCCTTGACCTCATGACGTTCAATAATGACAGCAAAGCGCCAGACCAAGAGATGGCCACTGGTCGTATTCTTTGACATTTTGGATCTGGCATCTGTGGCTGCTAATGTCATCTTCAACTTCAAGAACAAATTTCCAGAAAATAAACTTTCTAAACTAGACAATAGAAGACTTTTTCAGCTGGATGTTGCAATGTTCTCAAGCTTCTTGGTTTCATCTTCTCATTTCACAGACTGTCTATCATATGTTATAGAAAAGATTGTGTGACATTTGGTATTTTTCTTACTCTTACACTAAATATCTTTTTTATGAGGAGGGAGGGGCGAGGGATACAAAATTTTCCCTCGCCCTCGCCCCCCCCCCCACACACACACCACAATATCGGCAGACATTATTTTTTTAGTATAATAGTATCGTCGATTAAATTGTTAGAAAAGTATGCGAAAGCATTTCTTTGGCTAAAGTTTGAAGAGCCGTGGTTGAACAGTTCTTTAAAAAAAACCATTCAAGAATTTTTAGGGGGTTCGTTGTTTGACGTGATGCCAGCAATTACAACAATAGTTATTGTAAGAAAACGACAGCCCACCCACTTTCGCTCATAATGAAATGCGTGATCACGTGCATACATAATAATAATTATAGCAGTCATAGTAGTGTAATCTGTGCATTGTAAGTTCACAGTCACAGTTGAAGATGGTTGTATTGCACCACTTAACGTACGTTGAAATGCTCTAGTTCTTTACTCTGTCCCCGTGGTTTTATGCACCCCGCATAATTTAGCAAAATCTGATCATTTTTTGCATAATTTGTAATTATTTTTCGTTATCATTCTTTGTTAAAATTAACTGAATCGCATAATTTCACATTCTTGGGCCTCATTTTGCATAATTTCAGAATTTTCCTTGCATAAAACGACGGGGACAGTTTACTATCCCTCTTCGCTTTCTGTTTGTCTATCGCTGTTATGTTCATACTACTATTGTTGTGTGAGAATGGTTGGAGGGTGTTCTGGTGTGTTTTGCTCCTTTTTCCCCTATCACTATCAGGGGCATTTATCGTTCTGCACAGTAGAATTGTAAATGGGCTGATTAATCATGTCATGCTCATAACTGTGCCTGATCTACAACAGGGAACTGCTGCTTTTT
>NW_004797516.1:326410-376561 GCF_000002075.1 Aplysia californica | reverse complement strand
CCCCAGCTAAAGCACATTGATTCAACTGAGATGAAAACCTTTATTAGCTGGAAATTACAAATTGGTACCATGCGTCAAAGTATTTCTTATTTGCAGTTTTTTTTCACCCACGCAGAGTGGAATCTTGGTTAAAGCAGCCTTTTTTAAAAAACGATTCAGCACCCCACTGAACGATTTACACTTTGATAACAAAAGAACATGATCTGTTTGTCGGGCAAGGAACGTTTTCGCCCCATGTCGTGAGCTCTGGAAGACCTTTCTGAATATTCTGGCCAAGGTTTTGTTCCAGCAAAAAGACATCACAGTGGACGAGCAACTTGTTTCGTTCCTAGGCCGCTGCAAATTCTTCTGTACATCCTCTGAAAACTCCATAAATAAAATTATGAGACCAGAACTTCTGGGCTTGCGATTCTGCCGCAAAAGTATCCTCTGTGAACTCTGTCTGAGAGGCCGTCCATACCTTGGAAACTTGCCGATGGCTCACTGACCGACCTAAAGGACTGTTGCTTTTTGTTCTCACATTGCCACTTCTCTTCTTACCGGTACTCTGTTGCTGTTAAGCGTCGAGCGGAGATGTAGTTGTCTTCTGGTAGGCCAGTTCCGCAGCTGGCCACAATGTTAAATGTGACATATATTTCACTGCTTTAAATCTGGCTAAATCCTTGCAAGAAAGATGTTCGCATTGTTGGGACAGTAAAGCGGAACAAATGATTCTTGCCCAAAGAGTTCCAGGAGAACAAAGCTTTACCCGTTGAAGCCTAAAAGTTTGTTTTCAGGCAAGAATCAGATCTTTTTCCCTCACCGAAGCAAAATAAATAAGAAATGGATTCCCCTGAGCCAGATACAGTCTTGTCTCAGTCAGAGGTTTCTGGTGCCTGACATCGTGCTTACCGACAACAATAAATTGGGGTGTTGAGGCCATGGAGTGGTAAATGGCTCATGTGCTTGCGGTCAATGGGATGGCCCATTGCCAAGCTCTACAACTTTATAGATTTGTTCTCTATTAGTATTAGATTTGTACCCGTGTGATTATAAGTTAGTTTCCTTGTCACACCTTGTCCACAGTGTTGGGGTTACTACAGTCGGAACATGTCCATCTCTGCTCTCCCCCCTCTTCAGGATCCATCCCAGAGTCAAGTTAGTTAGTTTCTTGCTAGGTAGGCTACAAACGACAACAATAAGTTAACATCAGCATTAGACCCTCACTTGATGTGCTGCAAATCCAGGGACGTTTAGACATCCCTTCACTTCAGCAGCGAATCAAGCAACATGTTTCTGCGGAGCTCAACTCACTGGCACAAATATGTACTATGTACACGGGTGATAAATGCATCATTTTAAAAAATAGAGACCAGGGGGAAGATGACAACTCCAAGCAAAGAAATATTCTTCCTCATCTTCTGCCATGCCAAAAGAAACCACAAGACACCGCCAAACTGCAGCAAATTAATTTACAAGAAATATTCAGCGATTTACCGCAAGAATTATTTTGTCTAAATCCCGGGGCTCTACTACCCTGTCAACAGACTATGATATCTGATTATACATGTATATTCTGCTTTTTCAATTATCTTCCATGACACTTTTTATTGATACTAGTGATACATACTTGTGACGCATTTTCTCAGCTTCATAAAATGATCACCATCAAACATCCGATCAGTTCCTATGTGTGTGCGCAAGTATGATACCAATCTTGGTGAAATACTACATGTACCTTTAAGTACCACCAAAATCAACGTTTGTTTAAGTTTTATCATTCTTTATTTTCAGTCCATGAATGGTGTACATGTTTCAACCAAGTAAGGTTACCCTAGACGTGAGAAAGATTTTTTTCTTCACTATATAAAGTGTAAGTTACACGGGTGTACTACACCCAGGTTGCCGGGAACCATGTAAAAAAAAAAAAGTAAAAATGATCATACGTAATAAAGTTTGTTTTGAAAAATCATTTTGAGAGCAGAGCACATTTATTTCAACTACATTGTAATTTGAGGATTAAAAAAAAATCTTATAATTGTGGCTTGTATGTAGTTAGAAATATCGATATACCGAAACACGGTCTCTGGGTGTTGTTATAACTAGTTGCCAGAGAAAGGGCTCAAACAAAACTGAAATGAATGCGTGTGGTTCCTTTACAAACATCTGTCAGTAGGTGAGTGCTTGGAGGGTGCTCTGGTATGGTTTGTTCCTTCTTTTCAATAACACATTCACATTGTTGTATATCGTCCTTATCTCTCCTCCTCTTTTTTGTGTGGTTTGTTACGGTACTCTCTTGTGACACATCTATTCTTCGGCTCTACTATATGACCTTATTGTGTGGCAAGTAGGCCTACCTAATATTTGGATCTCTGTGTGGTCATGCGAGGCGATCCATTTTACTTTGTACTAACAACGAGGCAATCTGAGAGTAGAGGTATAAGCTAAAAATAACGACCCCCCCCCCAAAAAAAAAACAAAAAACAAAACAACAACAACAAAAACCGCCCTGTAAAAGGTTGTTAAGATATCACTTGTTTTTCATGGCTTATTCATTTATTCAAATTCAAATGTGTGTGTGTTTATGTGTGTGTGTGTGTGTGTGTGTTGTGTTAAGTGGGGAGAGAAAGAGAGAGAGAGAGAGAGAGAGAGAGAGAGAGAGAGAGAGAGAGAGAGAGAGAGAGATGTAACCTTGGCCGAAGAGCATACTTGACAAAAATATAATTGAGCATTCACATATTATAGTGGAAGCCTAGTGGACTAGGGTCTCCTTTAAACGGTAAGGTCTGTACAAACAGGCTAAAGAACGGATTCACATATTGCAGTACTTTTATAATGGTGATAATTAGGCTACTAAAAATATATAGTCTAATTATAATAGCCACTATATTATCTTATTCCATCATCACCACACCATCATCATCCCTATCTTCACCATCACCACCACCACCACCACCACCACCATCATCATCATCATCATCATCACCATCATCATCAACAGCAGCAGCAGTTGTCAGCTTCGTCTTCTTCTTCTACACACAGAGTAGGGAAGGAGAGTCTTGGGTTATTTTCTGTCAGGACAAACATATTATGAACAAAACATAAACCAAACAAAAATAATAGTGTGGTGATTGAAACGATACAATGTTTCGCCTTGACTTGCTCAGGGGCGACTGAATTCTCCGCTACACAAGTGTCCAGATAGGCCAGAGCTTTGGCAATTTTCGCCACTTTTTGTGCGGCTTATCTTCTCTAAAATTCTGGAGATACTAAATGTAAACATAAGAGTGCGGCCTACCAGCTGGTGAGTGACGGAGTGTGTGTGTGCAGTGTGCAGTGTGCGAGTGTGAGGAGACACGGATACAATTTCAAGCTCGTCCCGGACGTGATTGGAAGACTGTGACACCGGCAGTTGCATTAGCCTGCAGCTGAGACTGCCTCTTACAACCGGCTCTTTGTTTATTATTGTTCTCCGTGCGAACTGTCGTGTCGTTGGATAAGACTGCCTTTGCTCGTACGCAGTGCGCACAAAGTTGAAGGCCATCGTAACAGAATCTCCTGACAGTGCTAAAATAGTGCTATTAATAGTAAGTAATAGTCCTTGTCGGTGGCAGGTTGTAAGCCTACACTGCCAATAATTGTTCGTGCAAACTCTCCAGCAAGCCCACATTAAATTTCCGGGAAAGACTGACTTGCTGACTTGAGCTTGAAGACAGGTGCATTGGACTGGACAGGTGACAGGTGTGTATCCTACCGGCAGCTTTGTACTGTGTGACTAGGGTCTGCTTAGAGTGAAAAGTTGCTGCAAATCAAGAGACACGATACATTTGGACTGTTATCAGAGTTGTCACAGGTCAAGTAGTTCTTGTAGTGAGAAGTAATATTGTCATTATTATAGCTATTTGGACTGGTTTTTGTCAGGGCTGTCGTATGTCAAGTTATCAGTATGTCAAATTATCACTTGTCTTAATGCATATTATTTTATGTTGAACGTTGTGAGAAATAGCCTACATTTGGACTGTTTTATCAGAGTTTGTAAGTTGTTATCACTTGTGATAAGTCATGGGGAAGATTAAAGAATACTGGACCACTTATTGCGCGAGAATGTGTTGTGGGTGGGGTGGGTGGGTCGGGTGGAGGAGGGGGTGGGGGGTTTCAGGGGGGTCTCTCCCCTGACAAAATTTTAATGAATAGATTTACCGGTCCGAGATTCTCCATTGAGAGATGTTAAAAACTGGGGAAAATCATGATCTGAATTCCTAGTCAGTCTGCTGGTCTGGTATTCTTCAATCTTACCAAGTCATGTTACTTGTCAGAATGTTATATTTCCCGACTTATTCTTGAGATGTAGAGATCTAGATCTAGATATCTAGAATCTAGATCAAGATGTTGGAAAAAAAATTGATCTAGATTTCTAGTCTCTTGATTATTTTAAAATACTGTCAAACCTGTGTAAGACGGCCAGCCCTTGTCAAGGAGAAAAGTGGCCGTATAAGACAGGTGGCCGTCTTTGGCAGGACTGATCAAGTTGAAGAAAACAAACCATTCCTATCTGAGGCCCCAATTGAAAGTAGCCCCATATTGTTGTTGTCTTTATTGTTGTTGTTGTTGTTGGTTTGTATTTTGTTTGTAATTTTTATTTTGTTGCTGATTTTGCACAAGGGTGACAATAAAACGAAATGTATCTGAGGAGGAATACCGAGTGCCATGTTAAAACAAACACATGGGTTGCCACCACTCGGAGAACGAGCGACGCTTCTGTCGCAAGTTTATGTTGACGTCCTTTGATACTTTTTTGCAGACTGGGTTAACAGTGACTGCACTCATCTCACTTACGATTTGTGTATGAGTTCTGGGCGGGGCTTATGGGTTATGAAGGATCACACGCTTACCTTTGGAGTGACTACCTAACAACAACGACAGGTGATTGAATTATGATGCCTCGCCCACAACGCCAGGGGCCAATGCACAATTTATGACAAAACGTAATGGAGGCACTAATTAATTTAAGGTGGCCGTCTAAGACAGGTGTTATTGCTTAGTGTGACAGGGGTTGAGTGTTAAAATATGGTGGCCGCGGACGCGTTGGACAGGTGTCCGTTTTACACAGTTAAATTATGTAGAAAAAATGCAAGGGGGGAAATGGAAAGTGGCCACCGTTTGTACAGGTGGCCATCTTATAGAGGTGGCCGTCAGGTCAGGGCAGGTTTGACTTATAGTTGTTGCAATAGGCCTAGATTTGTGTAAGTTTTTATTTTTGCTAACTAGAATCTAGTTTGATTAATTTTTTTTTCAAAGCGTGATCAGCAGCCTCAGTGATTGCAATTTTGTATAATGTGTTCTTTATAATATTTTGGGTGTAGGCCTATATACTATAGTATGTGTTTAAAAGGATTGTTGTTTGGGCCAGTATGCATACAGCATGTAATTGTGTTAGCTGTCGATTTTAAAATGTTTAACGGTGATCAAGTACCAGGAACGAAAAGGGAGTAGGTGAATATAATAGGCGCAATTGAAGTGATGATGATGATGATTTTATTATTATTAGGCCTATTATAAATATTATTTTCTTTTTTTGGTCTGTCTGACATTAAAATCTAAAAAAAAAAGTTTTTAGCGTATAGACTGACTTCTATTAGTTTCCTCAATGAGCATGAGAATGCCTAGCAGGGTGGGGTAAAAGTTATTTAATGCATGTGTGTTTGTGTGTGTGCGAGAGAGCATGCCGTAGTATTATTGAGTATAGAGGGCTTAATTAATTTGTCTTAGATCAGGTCTATTATAGTAATCATGTGTGATACAGCAACGAGGTGTCTGCCTAACAGCATAGCAAGCCTTATTGCTGCCATTGAGTGGAGGTTGCGACTAATTTAGTTTTCAAAGGGGGGAGGGGGTACTGTCTGTTTTCCTTTAATCAATCCTTTTAATTGCAGTGCATCTGAAAGGCACAACTTCTTTGGAAACAGCTATGGCCATAGTTTGCCAACTCTATTACTACTAGTGTTGCATAGTGTGATTGCTAGATGCTGAGATAGGTCACCATATATTCTATCTTCTTCGTTTTCTCGCCTTTTTAAATGGACCGATCCCCGTTTCTAGAGTAAAGGCTGCTGTTCGGCGCAGGTCCTCCAGCATCCCGTAGAGTTTTGGGTCTCCCTGCCCAGTGTTGGGCCAATATTTCTTTCTTAGTGCCTTATTAGGCAGGCTTGCAGCGAATGGTTCCCTGTTTGAACGCTGGCTCTGTACTGACATCGCTCTGAATTTCATGTATTTCATAAATTCTGAAACCTGTCAGACAGAAACTTCCATTTCTGTCAAGGGAAGCCAGTATAAACATTTTGAGACAATGACGTTTTAAAAAATCAAAGTTGATGATCAGGGTCTATAACAACAATTATAGTTTACGACCATCTGCTCATTGACTCCTCAATTAACACCCTTCCCATCCTCTGACGCTTTGACACTAACCCCCCCCCGAAATCAAATTTGTCACTTTGAGACTTGTGCTGAGCACAAAGAAGGATCAAGTCTTCAAAT
Source organism: Aplysia californica (assembly GCF_000002075.1). Classification (NCBI taxonomy): domain Eukaryota; kingdom Metazoa; phylum Mollusca; class Gastropoda; order Aplysiida; family Aplysiidae; genus Aplysia; species Aplysia californica. The sequence continues at coordinate 370,045 of NW_004797516.1, read as the reverse complement.
CTTCCTGAACTTATAATGCTTTCTACTTTAAGTCATGTTTAAAAAAAAAAAATCAATCTTTGCGTCTTCGAACATGGAATACATTGCATATAATTCGACTTTGATGAATGATTTTCAATTTGAAGAAAAAAGGATTCAATCTTCCCAGTCAAAAAGACCAGCTGGGTTGTAGCAAGTCTGATTTGTCTTTTACAGTACTGGGTAGACTATCTGCTTGTCGCAGACTTTTTTGACCCCTGATAACGGTGGTGGAAAACATTTACAATTCGGATAAATGGGTACACTGGCTGGTCTGTCATCCTGAGTTGACCTGATATTAAAGACTGAACTCACCTGATAAATATAGGTTCCTCGCTGAGTTATGGTCCAGAGAAGTATATGTGGTGATCTCATTTGGTCATTTCAGCGGTTCGTTTGTATATTCTATTCTGTTAACTTGGTGTAAAGTTTATTGTGGAGTAGGTAGTCTAGGGCCACTAGGGGCTACCAGACTCTTAATTATCATGAGATTGTGGGTTCAGGGGTTGGAGGCTCAGCTTGGTTCAATGTTGTGCCCTTAAGAAAGACACTTTACATTTTACATGAATTTTCCCCTTTTGGCTTTGCCCTGTCGGATGTGGATGTTAATTCTGAGTACTCAATTATGCCTGTGTGGCCCAGTGCTACTGAGAAACGATTGCAAGCACCAAATTAATTGCAATAAAGGAAAAGATTATAGTATGTTATATTATGTTTTTTTAATCATAGATCGTTTTCTGTTATCTCAAACATCACCTTCTGGGTTAATTAGAGAGAGTTATAAACTTATGATGTACACTGACACCTATGTTCTGTTGAGTAGAAGAATGCCCAGGAGGCAGTTGCAGTGATGGCAGATATCTCGGCAGCATTGCAGAATAAGTGTCGAATATTATAATTCTGAAATTTACAAAAAATCTAATAAAATGGATTCCATCTGCATGTATTAATAAATGTGATCCAGACAAGTATGGCATTATGGCTGATACATGACCAAGAAACACAGAATGTTTATAACTTCCTTATACATGCAAATGAGAAAATTCAGATGCGTACTGATGCTGTACACTGTACCTGTATGTGTGGAGAATTGATTACAAAATTTCTTCCCCTGTTTGCCATAATTTCATTGTTTGTCCTGAGGGTGACAATTACTCCTGGGGAGAGATTTCCAAATTTGTTGCCAAATATAGATTTAGTATTAATTGCTGCGGGAGGGGATTCATGGATTGTAGTTTAGAGATGTATTGATTTCTCATGGTCTTGGAGGGAAAGTTTTGCCCCAACTCCAGCTGGTTGTATTTGCTGAAAACCAACATTTGTGTTGGGGTACAGTTTGGCAGGGGGTTGGGGGGGGTTACATTTGTAAGTTTGATGCAGACTACATTACTGGTGAGGTATTGGATGACAAGTGTTATTTCAGAGTCGTGAGTGGCTGGAGGGCACCAAGAGTGTAGAGTCCACCCCCCTGTAATTTTGTCATTATTGTTTCAGTCTGTTATGACAGTCATGCAATTTCATTGCACTATATATCTGTTGTAGTGTCGATGTGCTCCCCTTTGTTCTGAAACTGTCACAGAATTAATGGAAAAGAAGAGCTTACTTTGATTCAGTTGTGAGCAAGAAACTCCTTGTGGTCTGTATGAATACAATTTATGATAATATTTCTAGTTTATAGATAGACCCCTTATCATAAAATTTTGTACTAGCAATGCTTAAATACTATTGATTTTGTTTTCAAAACTTTTTTTCTGAGATACTCTCTCAACATTCATGACCCAAGCTGAGACAGACAGAAAGTTATAACCGACTAATGACAAAGCAAAAATGGTTTGTGAAATCCAAATAATACTGTGAGTCGTTGTTACATTTAAAAGAAAAAGCGTAAAATAACTTACTGGACTATCGTCATTGCAAACTGAAAAGGCTTTCTTGTACTTCGTGCACTTGAACCTACCCATAATGACTAGAAGCCAAATACAGGTGTTATGATTCTCCCTTTTTAATTTCAAGTTAAGGACACTCCTTTTTTAGAAGAATAGCTGCAGCTTATATCCGGCAAAGGTTTCTGAAGTACTGGGGCTTTCAACACCAAGTAAAAGTATCTTATTTCAAAAGGCTCTCATGCTTGCACACAAGCATAATGCAGCTTAAGAGCAATACAGGATGTGCCAACACATGACAAAGTTATTTATACTTTTATGGCTCATTTTAGATATGAATAAATTATGCAGCTCTGATGTTAAAGCTTTCTGTGCATTTGCTTTCCTAGTTAGGCAACTTAGCTTGAAAAGGTTTTCAAGTTTCCTGGTTTATGATGAAATGAAAGGCCCATGCGACCTAGAGAAGCACTGAGATCTCAGAACACGTGGAAAAGAAAAGAGGTTTTATTTATAGCACTAGGACAACTTTAAAATTCTCAGTCACGGATGATTGGTTCTTTTCTTACTTCTTAATGCTCCTTTAATGCTTTGTAAAGAAAAGGGATTGGCGGAGACACAATGACATACGAATGTGTACAATGTTGTTGTTTTGTGCTGTATGTTTCATGAGCATGAATTTGTGAGGCAGCATGGTGAAATCAGGCTCTCGTCAAAATGATCAAAGTGAAGAAACTGACATTTTCCCGCAGGCTTGTGAAGTTTTATTGAATTTTTGTTATTTGGCTCAACACCTTTCATGCCCATTAAAGAACATATTTATGTGTGGATTTTACTGAAAAACTTTGATTAAAGGCACAAAAAATGTAATTTTTCAGTTTCCACGCCCTCTCAAGCTAAGGAAATAACTCATCTTTGGCAGCTATTTTCTTACGAATTAAAAAATTTACCTCTTTAACCAGGTGACCCCAACCTCCTTCATTTGCAAATATCTCAACTTGTATTCAAGACAAATGAACAACGTTTAAGGTGATACCTATAACTCTACATGCCCAAAAATTGATGAGAGCCTGATTTCACCGCGTCGTGACTCATTTGCTTTTGTAAAAAACAAGTTGTAGTGAGTGAAACACAGAAAAGAATACCATTTTTTGGTATTTATAACAAAACTGACCTTTTTTATGCAAATGTCTGTGATCTGGTCACGTCCACTTGTTTTGTTTTGTTTAGTGAAAGTGTGTTTGGAACTGTCACATTCAGAATGGAATCATATCAGAGTGCTATGGTCTACTTTCCTGTCTACTTTCCTGTTGTGTGTCTTCATTATAATTCATTTGCAGTTAAGTTTATGGGTCATAGTCTCTACAGATATAAGGCTTCAAAAAAGTCGTGGTCTTAGTTTTTGCTTAGTAATCTTATTCTTATTATCTCTCTTTACCTTTGACAGGTTCAGGGCTAGAGAAGTGCAGTAAGGTGGTTTTACTTTTCCTGCGATATGGCTGAAAAGGTAATACTAGTAGATAATGCATTTTGGTCTCTTTGATTTATTATGTTCATTGTTATAAGATTTGTTACTAAAAATCACATGTGCGCCGGCAATGGCATAATAAGTCAGCACCAGTCTTTGTTTAGGATGTTGGAAGCCGGCTTTTGCTGGGTGTGGAGCATGGCGACAGTCCAGGAACCTGCTCTTCCAGTGTTAAAATGTTGGACACTTCCTTAACACCAAACCAATGTGCCAGGATCTGGACAATAAAGATGTATCTTATGTTATCTTATCTTATATCTCCAGTGTTACTGCAGCCCTCATTGTGTGTCTAGTTTTTGACTATTGTGTGCATTGTCAATATTGCTCACCACTGAAGGCCAAGTTAAATTAGTTGAACGAATCAAAAGCCGAACTAAAGAAAGTAAACTGAGCTTTTTGTTTGGTTTATTTATAGATTTTTTGTATATTGCGAACGAGACAGAATGATATCCAGTGAAAGCTTGGGGTACCTAAAGGGTCACCGAATCAGTGCCGATGCCTGCCTTGGAGGCATCAGTGGTTGGACCTTAACTTCTTCTCTTTACCTCATTTGTTTCTTTCTGTCTACCCTTTTTTTATTGCCATGCATCTTTAAATGATCATTATTGGTCCTGTGTCCATCTCTTCAATAAAAAAACAACCCCCCCAAAAAACAAAAAAACCAAACAAAACAAACCCCCCCCCCCCAAAAAAAAAAACCCCCCTCAAAAAACAAAAAACCCGAACAAAACTCAACAGCAATGAAAAATTTGAACTGAATGAAAGAAAACATAAACACTGGAATTGAATTGTTTTTATGTAATTTTCAAGAGTGAGCATCTCTGTTAATCTCAGCAATTTCTGTTATTCTCAAGTCTTATAAGTATCTGAAAAGGGAACACCCAAATACGCCTGAGGCTGTTTCATAAAACATTAAGCTAGTATTTCTCACTTTGCAGGGCAACAAATTATGGGGTGGACGATTCACAGGGACAGTTGATCCCATCATGGAGAAGTTCAACGCCTCCATCCACTACGACAAACGCATGTGGAAGGCTGATATTGAGGTGAGTCTTTTTAGTAAGAGTTTTACGGCTCCTACAACACAATTAAGTTACTGATTCTTTCAGGAAGTTCTGCATTCCTGCATTCTTGTAAGTTGGCGATTGGTTGGTCTTACTTATTTTCTTTAATAATAATAATAATAGATAGCATTTGTATAACGCATATCCCCGCTCAACAGCAGGCTCTATGCGCTTTACACTATATTATTACCCCAGCAGACCATAGAACACTCCGAAACATTCTCAGCTTCCCGGGAAGCATACAGTGCAAGCAGCTGATTAAGCGCTCAAACACTAACAAACTAACAAGATCTTTCACTGTCTATAGCCGGGTACCCATTCCCACCTGGGTGAAGTGAGGAAAATTCGTGTAAAGTGCCTTTCCCAAGGACACAACGTCAGGCCCCTGACGGGATTCAAACCCACGACCTTACGGTTGCGAGTCCGAGTGCCTAACCACTAGGCCACCGACGCCACTGTTATTCCTGTTTATCTGTCTTGCTTTTCCCTGCACTGAATCAAAATGTCCCTTAACAACACAACTATGATAGGAAGTGTTGCAAGTTATTTATTTCTCCCTCTCTAGTTGTGACTATCGGTTTGAATTAGTTATCCATTTATTTAGTCTAGTCAAATTAAACAATTCTGTAATTGCTACAGTGAATTGAAAATACAGAATTACAATAGACTGCAATATGAACTTTCAGCATGTCTGTGTTTGATCATGATCACTTAACAGGTCAAGTTATTGTGTAATTTAAATTTATTTATTGTTTATTTGTCCAAGATTATATAAATAGTTTTGTTCTTCTAATTAGTAATAAGAAAGCTGTTCATAGAAGAATCTGTTTGTGGTGGTTATGTGACCAAATTGTGTCGATAGTGATATAATGAAGCATGTGCTCAAAGAAACAGGAAGTTTTTTCTTCCTTCATAGCCTGTGCTAGCTCTGACTGGCAAGGATGAAGCAGCCTGCTTCTTAGATAATGTAAACTGTGTTGATGGGGGTATAAATCATTTACAACTTGTCTTTCAGAGTTGAAGCTAACTACACAGTTTGTACACGACATCGGACTGACTGTCTAGCTGCTGTCATTGAGAACGAGGAAGAAGAAGAAGAAGAAATTTACAATTTAAAAAAAATAACAATAAGTATCGTCATGTATACTTTATTTTTTCCTCTTGCTTTGCAGGGTAGCCAGGCTTATGTATTGGCTCTAGAGAAAGCCAAGCTGGTCACAGCGGAGGAGCGAGAAGACATTTATGAAGGGCTGGAAAAAGTGAGTCTCAATGTGAAATGTTGTCCTGTGGCATCAGATGTGTAGAACTAGACATTGAATATACAATCTGTGTTTTGATTATATTTATATTCATAGCATTTGCTGAGTCATGGGAAAACAGTAAGGGTCATGGTCTGACTGTAAAATATTTCAGTTTTGACAGAAGTGGCACTGAAAAGTGAAAGTTTGTTACATATGCCTTTTCAGTTCTTATTTTGGCTGAATTTAAGAAATCCTTGCTCTTTTTCATATTTCTTTTCATGAAGGGTCTCTCTCTCTCTCTCTCTCTCTCTCTCTCTCTCTCTCTCTCTCTCTCTCTCTCTCTCTCTCTCTCTCTCTCTCTCTCTCTCTCTCTCTCTCTCTCTCTCTGTGTCTCTCTCTCTCTGTGTCTCTCTCTCTCTCTGTCTCTCTCTCTCTCTCTGTCTCTCTCTCTCTCTGTGTCTGTCTGTCTGTCTGTCTGTCTGTCTGGGGGTGGGGGGGTGGAGTTAGTACCAAAGCGTCTGAGAATGGGAAGGGTATTTGAGGAGTCAATGAGCAGATGGTCGTAACCCATAATTGTTGTTATAGTCCCTGACCATCAACTTTGATCTCTTAAAACGTCATCGTCTCAAAATGTTATAATAAATCCTGGCTTCTCTCTCTCTCTCTCTCTCTCTCTCTCTCTCTCTCTCTCTCTCTCTCCCCCACCCTCTCTCTCTCTCTCTCTCTCCCACCCCCTCCCTCTCTATCTATCTCTCTCTGTTTCTCTCTCTCTCTCCCTCTCTCTCTCTCTCTCTCTCTCTCCCCTCCCTTTCAATCTATCTCTCTCTCTTTCTCTCTCTAGAGAGAGCAATGGAGAGGGAGAGAGAGATGCTAATGGTGAAGTACACTGAGGTGCGCTCCACAAGAAAAATGGAAGGAGATAGCCGAGAGGGACTTGTCTGAGAGATTTTTTTTTTTTTGGTAGGTGTTTTACGGCGCTCGCAACTGCATAAGGTCATATGAGCACGCGGGACATGCCAAACATTTTCAGTTGCTAGGAAATTTTGAATTTTGCCCCGGTGGCGGTCGAAGCCTACTCTTATCGATTTAAGACCACCAAAGGATCTTTAACGTGCGCAACGTGCACTCAGGAACCCCGAGATTTTTCGCCCTTGTCCCAGAAGGTTAGGTGTAGATCTTTCCTACCAGAAGATCAGGGGTGTGGCTGAAAGACAGCAGTAAGAAACAGCCACGGAGTAGCAGTAGAAAGGCTGCGGAAGGATTCAGGAGCTGAGAAGAGGGGACAAAGGAGATGAAGGGGTGGGGGCAGAAAGTAGAGATGAAAGCATATGACAGAACATTGCTAGAGAGCAGGAAAGGAGGTGAAAGGAGACAATTATAGAGAAGAAAACTTTTCCGTCGCTACCCAGATTTGAACCCGGGACCTTTGAATGACAGGAGAACACCTTACCCTCTAGGCCACGAGAGCCCCCTGTCAGAGAGAGCTATGTAAAAAGTCTGGAAGCTGTGTTAAGTCATAAACCTAGTCCAGAACCCGGTTACTCCTAGAACTGATTAAAAAGTTGGATAATGAGCATTGTTCTTGGCTAAATGTGCAACACTGCGACAGATATGATGAGTTGTTGTTTGGATATTATAGCGATGAGAGTATCATAGACTTGTTCATGTCAAAGCTTGTCTTTCATTTCTTCAAGTAGCGACAAATACATACCTCTCCTTCGTGTTTTAATGATTAATGTGTGTAACCTTTTTTTTCTTGTATTTGCTACGTCTTGACTTTGAACATACTTATAACCTCTCTTTCCATTATCCGATGGTGGGTCGGTCTCGGCTTTGCTGGTGTCCACAGTTCTTTGACTTTGTCACTGGGCTTCTTTTTTTTTTTTTTTACCATAAAGGTCAAGCATGAGTGGGAGGCAGGAACTTTTGAGATTCGACCTGGAGATGAGGACATACACACTGCCAATGAGAGACGACTGAAGGTCTGTAGTAGTGTCATCCTTTTACTTAGTTTATTCTGCATTTTTCGACCTGATGCAATGTTTTCTTAATTTGAAAAAAGGCGAGTTATGTGTGCTACGTATCCAAATTGACAAAGGGATCTTTTGTCATGTCTTTCCCCTCTGAGGAGGGAGGGGGCTCATACAATTGTCATTTATGTATTTTGTTTGGCCTTTAAGAACTATCTCATTTTCTTACTAGCTGAATATAAAGAAATACAGTCACAAACAGGCTTATACATACTTATGCCACGTTTGGCAGATCCCTCCTACAGGGTTTGTGAATAACAAATGAAGTAGATCTTCCTTATCTTCATTTTTACATTTCTTTTCCATTTCTCAGTTCTCTCGATGACAAAAGTAGACATATATTTGGCGGGTGCCTACCTCTAAAATCTTCTAACGTGGACCTACCCCCCCCCCCCCCCCCCCCCCCCCCCGCGACATTATGCTTACTGCCTTCATTATTTGGAGATTTTTCTCAGTGTATTTCAACATTCATCAAAGAATTTTCTAGATAAACAAAAGTACAACCTCAAGAATGGTTGGTTGTGAAGAAGGACCTTTGATGATTATTTCATTTTCTCGTCTTGGTTCAGGAACTGGTAGGTTCAACAGGTAGTACTGTGAGTTCGCAATATTTCAACATGAAGTGTGGCCCTTAAAAACTATTTTGTTCTCTGTTTTCTCACCAGGAATTGATAGGATCAGCTGGTGGCAAGCTTCACACTGGACGCAGCAGGAATGACCAGGTGGCCATGGACATGAGATTGTGGATGACCGATGCAGTCAAGACGTTGACACGACATATCTGTGAGCTTGTCCGTGTCATGGTCAGCAGGGCTGAAGTGTAAGAGCTCTTCCGCATAACACCTCCGCAAAGAATACTTTAATAATGAGTAACGTATTTGGTTTCCTCTTGGTTTTTCACCAGATTCTAGTATTTAATTGTGTGTGGTTGTAGGATACCAAAGATAGTACATAACAAGATGGGCCAATCAGCCAAAAAAGTGTCCGCTGGAAGTTCGCTCTTTGCTTCAGATGGCGCTGCAGTCTGTTTTGAAGCTCTCTTTCATTTTTCCAGAAGAAGAATAGGAATAGCACCTCCTTGCGTGCGCAGATCGACTGCTGTTCATCAGCAGTTCGGGTTCATTCAGTGCAGAGTTTTAGGTTTTAAAAATTTTAATGACCTCTCGCCTTTCATTCCAAAGACAAATTAAATGAAGAAAACAATCACCCTTTCCGCCGGAAGAAGTTTTTTGTCGGTGTAACCATTTAAAAAAAAGCATTCTTCCGAAATTTATTTAAAAACTTGCTAGTTTCACTTTGATTTTTAAAAACTCAAGTAGAGTAACTCTGTTCGCAAAGGGTGCACATTTGCGAAGAGGGCGCCACAGAATTTTGAGGACGCTTTTTTAATTGGCTCAAAGAGAGGAGTGGCCCCTCTTGTTATGTAGACTCTTTGAGGATACTTCTGGTAGATCTTATTTTTTTTCTTTCTCTTCCCTGTTGTTTCTGTCTCGCTTTTTCCCCCAACACTAAATGACGGTTATTGTGTCAATGCATTTCTCTTTTCTCAAACTCCAGTGCCCAAACTGGTTTTTGATTATTTACTGCAATGTTTTGGATTTTTATCATTGCCAGTTGGCAGCTCTGAATATGAGAATGTTATTAGTTTGTCTGTCTTTTTGAGTCTCATTTTAGGTTGGGTGGTCGGCGGGTGCTCTACTCTGGCTGTGGTTTGCTTCTATCAAACATCTATCTTACTGATCTCTCTGACTTCTTTTTTGTGTTTGTTTCTCCCTTGTGACATCTCTAATCTTTGGCTCTCATATGGCCTCATTGTTTGCAAGTGTAGTAAAACTCTTACTAAAACTTAAAAAAATCAATCATGGTTATGACTCTTCTTCATCAGGGAAATTGATGTGCTCATGCCTGGCTACACTCACTTGCAAAGGGCTCAGCCAATCAGATGGAGCCACTGGATTTTAAGGTTGTTTTTTTGTTGCTGTTTATGTTTAATGCCCCATTTTGATGAAGTCCTGTTATTGACTTTCGTCGGTCTATCATTGATGCTTTTAGTGTGTTTGCCTTTGATTAGTCTTTGTCTCCCAGTTATGCAGATGTAGATACAAGATTTGGGTTGTTACAAGGTGCTCTTGTGGTGTTTGCTTCTTCTTTCCTTTCAAAGATCTATCATCCTTATTTCTCATTCATCTTTTCTTTACATGTTACTCTCTAATCTTCTGCACTTATGTGACCAACATGTTATGCAAGTGCTGTTAAACTCTTTTTAAAAAACTGAAACTAAGGTATAAGGATTGCATGAGATGTTTTTAGGCGGCACCTCGTTTTGAACATCTGTGTAGATCAGTATCTCATAACTGCCGAACACTTTGTGAAAAATGTACTTAATTACGTCTTTGAAGGTCTGAGTACTGAAGTCCGTTTTTGTATAGGAAAACACATACCTTCTGTTTTCTAGTATGGCTTCTCACAGGATTGTCGATGCTGAAGAAAAATTATGGACTTTCAAGACTGAATTTGTGAATGATAATAAGTGCAAAACTCATGAGAGAGATCTTTTGCAGCAGATCTACTTTGATTAGCTTTAATTTATTGAATGCAGAAAAGTGTGTGTGGAAGGAGAGAGGGTTTCTTGACCAGTCCCCACTGTCTTGACCGGCTTTGTGGGCAATCTTTTTTTTTTTTTTGGTTTGGAAAAGTTGGCAGCTATGGTACCTGAAAGCTATGAAGACTCAAGAAAAAAATGTGTAGGATTCAGTGGAATTGGAGATAATTGGATTAGAAGACGGGTGTTTACACACCACTGTGTGGCCCTCATGGTTACTAGGGTGAAGTTGTGTCAAGTATATGGTCTGGCCCGGATAACTCAAACATGGCGGGGATCGACAAATGTGTTTGACACATCCAAAATTTGAGTTAACCGATAACGAAAAATTAAAGAAATAATATCCGTCAGGAAATGGCAAAATGTACAAGCTGTCTATGATTTTGAGTTTCCCGTGTTCATGTTTTCTGTGCACTAGTGTGTGTTGATTACATGGCGTTTAGGTCATGATGATGTGTCTTTGAAAAAAACCATGATAATCCTATTTTAGAGAGCAGGAATTACACGGGGGCAGTATGCCATGGCATTTGATTGTCTGCATTTTTTGTGATCATGTATATTATAACGGGTTGATAAATACTTGATTGGGAAGTTATCTAGTAAATTTATGCTCCCAGTAACATTGACTCACTACATCACATGTACTTAAGTGCATTAATTTGGGGTCTGCTCTTATGGTATATTTTTGTTTAAAGTAAGACTGCTTCTTTGTTTTATGGAATGTCTCTGTCTGTCTACTTGCATCCTATATCCAGCCCATCCCAGGCTGCCCTGACAGCTAGTCGAAGCAGTCCTCCTCTGAAGTGATCAAAATTGATGTTGATATGGTGCTGAAAGAGGCATAAAATGTTTTCTGTCATTTGTAATCGTATTGTCCTTATTATTCTCTCTAACATATTATACCCTTTTTTTGTTCTTAGGCCTACTTACCCTTATCGTCGGTCTCTGCATTTTTTCCATATTTGAATCTGAAATCATTATTGTGTATTTTATTCTCAACACTGAGGGGATGAAGGGCGGTCTTGTGTGATTTGCACCTCCTTTCCTATCAAGCATCTGCCTTTATTATCTTTCTTTCTTTTTTTATATTTTTTTTTTTTAACACCTCTGATCTTCCGCACTCGTATTACCTAACTGTTTTGCAAGTGCAGTGAATGTCTTACTCTAAAACTAAAACTAACTTCCAACAGTTACGCAGCCATGCTACAGAGAGATGTGCAGAGATTGGATCAGCTCAGGGACAGGTCCTCTACCCTAGTGTTGGGCAGGTAGGATAACTGCTGAGTTGTGTTTTCCAGTCTGTCTTGTTGCTGGTGAAGAATTTATGTTGTCGGTAAAGAGTTTTTACAGAGCTTAGTCAAACCTGCTCTAACGGCTACCGGTCCAAGACAATCACCTGTGCAAACAATCCCATCTCATTTTCCCCCTTATGTCTTTGAAGTATCATAATGGCAACTAAATTGTCCATCCATCTAAGACAACAACGGGGGCTCTCGTGGCCTAGAGGTTAAGGTGTTGGCCTCTCAATCAAAAGGTCCCGGGTTCGAATCCGGGTAGCGACCGAAAATTTTTTTTCTATAAATTTGTCTCCTTTCACCTCATTTCCTGCTCTCTAGCAATGTTCTGTCGTCTGCTTTCGTCTCCTCTTTCTGCCCCCACTCCCTCACCTCCTTTGCCCCTTCCTCTGGGCTCCTGATTCTTTCTGCAGCCTTTCTACTGCTACTCCTTCGCTTCTTCTTACTGCTGTCTTTCAGCCACACCCCTGATCTTCTGGTAGGAAAGATCTACACCTAGCCTTCTCGGACAAGGGCGAAAAATCTCGGAGGGCCCGTGTGCAAGTTGCGCACGTTAAAGATCCCTTGGTGGTCTAAAATCGATAAGAGTTGGCTTCGGCCGCCACCCGGGCAAAATTCAAAATTTCCTACCAACTGAAAACATTAGGTGTGTCCCGCGCGCTCATATGACCTTATGCAGTTGCGAGCGCCGTAAAACACTTTACAAAAACAAACAATAAGAGAACCACTTTTCTCCTGACAATTGCTGGCAGTCTTTGACAATTTCGACTGTATTTCCCATGGGAGGATATCTGGTTCTGTGATGCTATGATTATCAGGCTTGCCAACTGTCCCTAATTTCCCATAATATCCCAGGAATGTCTCGGATTCAGAAATCAAGAAAGGACCCTAGTCGCCCTCATTATGTCATACGCCAGACCAGACGCTTTCATTCAACGTAATTTTGTTCGTTGTTATGTCATCTGTTGTATAACATTGAGTGTCCCTGATTGGGTTTTGAAAAAGTTGGCAAGTTTGAATATTTAGCATCTGTGGTGTAAGGATAAGGTTCTTTGCTTTTGCATATAGAAGAGTGAGTTAGGTTCACTGTTGGGGAGGTTTTTTAAATTGCATATCTCTTGTTGGACTGCTGTTTTGCTTACTTTTGCAGGAAGGACTATAGTTAGGCCATGTTGGGACTGAGATGTATGAACCTTTTTTTCTCCTCTCTAATGTAGCTCCAAGAACACAACTTAGATAATTTAGATGACTGACTTCAGACCCTGCCTGTCGGGGTCAACCCAGGCTAAGAAGGATACACGGTCCCTGCAGAAAGACTGAGATACTCGATAGAAATTTTCTCCCCACTCTGGAATTGAACTCATGTCACCTGTATGTGACAGCAAAGCACCAAGTTGCTACACCACAGATGCCGGTGTATAGACTTTGTTTAATGGCAAAAGGCGTACTTTTGATGTGGTGCAATTTTTTAATTAATTCATGATTTGTTTGAATCTGACAGAGAAGGGGCATGGGTTAGATGTGATCTTGAATCTGTGGCATCCTTAGAGGTTTCAACATGCCTCTTGTGCTTAGTGCTGACCGTCATTATTGCCTCCTAGATATTGCAGTTGGAGATTTCTATCCCATTGCTGTTTGATCATTGGAGCACTTTGTTTGTACCCTTGAGTGTCTGGCAATGGAAAGAAGAGTCTCAGTTTCACAAGAAGGAAAATCTAAGTCATTATGTTAAGGTGTGAAATCAACACTTGCTCGAGATGTTATAAGGACTACTCACAGGTAGATTGCACTGACAGATGGGAATTTTGTTTTAGCTCCAAGCTCTCAAATGACCTTGGTTTTTGTTGAAAAAGCTCTGAAGCTCCAACTCTGATTAAAAAGGAAACTTGTGAGATTCCAATGTTTTTTTCCTCTTTCTATTCTCTGTCAGTGGAGCTCTTGCTGGGAACCCTTTTGATGTGGACAGGGAGTTTTTAAGGTCTGGTAAGTGTGTTCTGGTATTACATATAGTTAAAGTAGAAAAATGTAATTGCCAAGTTTGTCTCTTTAGACCTGACTGATGTCGCAGGTTATTTGTGAATATGCATTGCTTGTAGTAATTGATAAAAGGTTTTCAGTGTGAAGGCAATTTAAACAAAACTATGCTGAAGCCTCTATTACATGCTTTGTTTTGGATTTTATTCTTGAGAATGATTTAGAGAAAAGATCTGAGGTGATGTCGCTTAGTTTATTTTGGCAATGTGTGTCGTCATATTATCTTGTCTGTGATTTGATCTGTTCTCTGTTTATCTCTTTCATCAGAGCTTCATCTGGAGAGGATTTCCTTAAACAGTCTAGATGCTGTCAGTGACAGAGATTTTGTCGGTGAGATCATTTGGCACTTTAGTTTTTTTGTGTAATAAGATAAAAGAAATAAAAAAATATTTTATACGTCTTTTTTTTATATGCCCTTTGTTAACAAAGTTGGATTTGGGGGCTCTCGTGGCTTAGAGCTTAAAGTGTTCGCCTCTCATTCAAAAGGTCCCGGGTTCGAAACTGGATAGTGACACAAAGTTTTCTTCTCTCAGGTTTTCTCCTTTCATATCATTTCCTGCTCTCTAACAATGTTCTGTCGTCTGCTTCATCTCCGCTTTCTGCCCCACCCCCTCACCTCCTTTGGGCTCTTGACTCTTTCTGCAGCCTTTCTACTGCTTATCCTTAGTTCCTTCTTACTGCTGTCCTTCAGTCACACCCCTGATCCTATGGTAGGTAAGATCTACACATAGCTTTCTCGGACAAGGGTGAAAAAATTTAGAAGGTCCCATGTGCAAGTTGTGCACGTTAAAGATCCCTTGGTGATCCAAAATCGATAAGAGTAGGCTTCGCCACCCAGACATAATTCAAATTTTCCTACCAACTGAAAAATGTTTTGTGTGTCCTGCACTCTCTTATAACCTTATGCTGTTGCGAGCACCGTAAACCACTTACCCAAAACAATTTAAAAAATAAACTTTGATATAGTGGGTGGTTGGCGGATGCTCTGGTATGGTTTGCTCCTAAGTTATCCAACATCTATGGTCTTTATATCTCCTCCTTCTATTTTGTGCTTGTTACTCTCTAGTAACACCTCTTATCCTCTGCACTTTTGTGATGTAATTGTGTTGCAAGTGTCGTGAAACGCTTACAAAAACAGAATGAAATTGGATAGAGACGAAAATGCAGTATTCTTAGTCAGCAGTCTAATTTGAAAAGGTTTTTGTTTTTGTAGGACTGTTAGTTCTAATTAGTTATTGGTGAACTACATTCTTTGTTATAGTTAGAAAATTAAGGGGAAAATAAAACTACAACTATTGCTCTTACATGAATTGGCGTCGGTGGCCTAGTGGTTAGGCTCTTGGATTCCCCACTGTAAGGTCGTGGGTTCGAATCCCGCCAGGGGCCCGACGTTGTGTCCTTGGGAAAGGCACTTTGCACAAATTTTCCTCACTTCACCCAGGTGGAAATGGGTACCCGGCTATAGACAGTGAATGATCTTGTCAGTTTGATAGTGTTTGAGCGCGTGAAATCCGCAGCTTGCACTGTATGCTTCCGCGGAAGCCGAGGATGTTTCCGAGTGTTCTCAGAGGGTCTGCTGGGGTAATGATAGTTGTAAAGCGCATAGAGCATGCTCTTGAGCATGGATATGCGCTATATAAATGCAATTATTATTATTATTATTATTAATTGACCTGTAACAACCCACTCAATTACTTTCCCCTCTTAAACATATATACACATAATGAACCTAAAGTATTACTACTTGGACAACTTTTATTTCGTTTTATTTGCATAAAGACTTATCTTTGCTTATCTCATTCAGACTCTCTTCATAATCAAACTATTCATTTGAAATGCATTTTGGATGATTTCATTGTTTTTTTTGTTTTAAAAAATGTATGTTCTCACATGATTGGGCTGATTAAGGGTATACATTTATACATAGTAGTGATTACTTGTACATTGTCGCACATAATAATCTTTTTCTTCTGTTTTGTTGTTTGGCAGCTGAATTTCTGTTCTGGGCGTCTTTGCTTGGAGTTCATCTGAGTCGCTGGGCTGAGGACCTTGTGTTGTATTCCAGCAAAGAGTTTAGTTTTGTCACTCTCTCTGATGCCTACAGGTAAGATAGTGTTGTGGAGTAACAGTGGTTGTGGTAGGTTTACGGGTGTTCTGGTGTGTGGTTTGCTCCTTCTTTCCTGTCAAATATCTATCCTCCTTATCTTTCCTCCCTTTTTTTGCATTGTTTTTTTTTTCTGAAGCACATCTAATCTTCGGTACTTATATGACCTAATTGTATTGCAGGTGCTGTAAAATACTTACTAATACAGTAGAAAAGCTGTGGTTTCTTTAGTTGCCCCTTGTGCTTTGCAGAAGATCTTGCACTGTGGTCAGACAAAGAGTTTAATTTGTTCCCACCCTAGTCGAGATGTTGCTGTGGATTGGTTATGATAAGAAAGGGCAGCTAGTGGTTTAAAACGTTTTGTTGTTTTTATATGACGCCCTTAATCAAATTATGAATGTGATGAAACTGAATGTGGGCGGGGGCTCCTGTGGCTGAGTGAGCAGTGAGTTCAGACTCAAACGTAATGTCAAGCCAGTGTTGGTGACATGGGGATTAGATGCGTGGTCACTGGGGTGTGTCCTTGAGCAAGACATCTTAACCCTTACTAACCCCCCCTCCCCACAAAAAACAGGGCGCTGCACAGTTGTGGCCAGCAATGGCATGTTTGTGAAATTGATCTGCATTGGTGTAATAGTGTATATTTGGTATTCTTTGTACGTATATCTTACTTGTCTTACTTGTCCACTGTGTTGGGGTCACTGCAGTCGGAACATGTCTATCTCTGCTCTCCCTCCCCCCTCTTCAGGATCCATCCCAGAGTCGGTCTAAAATATACTATATATTTTTATGTTTAATGATGTATTTTTGTATGTATGTTTGCCATCGTAACAAAATTTCCCCACAGGGATGAGAAAATTATGATTGATTGATTGATTGACTGCCTGATTGATTTTTTAACTTTGTTTTTATTTGTTTGTTTGTCTCCTGTGTGCAGCACGGGAAGCAGTTTGATGCCCCAGAAAAAGAACAGTGACAGTCTGGAGTTGATCCGAGGCCGGGCTGGGAGACTCTATGGACGCGTAAGGAACATGAACCTCAACTGCTTTTGTTATATATATGTGAGGCAGCGTGGTGGAATCAGGCTTTCGTCCAAATAATCAAAGTGAAGAAACTTGCATTTTCCCCGCAGGTTTATGAATTTTTATCAAATTTTTGTTTTTTGGCTCAACACCTTTCATGCCTATAAAAGAACTCATTTCTGTGAAAATTTTTAGGAAAAACGTTGATTAAAGGCACAAAAAATGTAAATTTTCAGTTACCACGGACTCTTAAGCTAAGGAAATAACTAATCTTTGGCGGCCATTTTCTCACAAATTTTTCCTCTGAAAACAGGTGCTCCAACCTCCTTCATTCGCAAACATCTCGACTTGTATTCAAGATAAATGGATATTTTTTCCATAAAAAAAAGACAAGTGAGCAAGCTTTAAGATTATACAAATAACTCAACTTGCCCAACAATTGACGAGAGCCTGATTCCATCACGCTGCCTCACATATATGATAACGTTAGATGTAAACATTATTATTGTCACGATCTCACACTCTTGATGAAAGAACGGGGTTTTTGGATAGTGCAAATCACATGTATATAACAATTATTTCTAGGTTGGTGGCATTGTTGTTTTAGTGGATAGGCTCTCAGACTGTCATCCGTATAATTGTGGGTTCAAACCCTGTCAGCAGTCTGACGTGTCTGTGGAGAAGGCAATTTATACAAATTTTCGTCACCTCACACAGATGAGATTGGATACACGGCAAAAGATCTTGTCAGTTTGTTAGTATTTCAGCACATTTAACTTGCAGCTTGCACTGTATGCTTCCCAGGAAGCCAAGAATGTTTCTGATTGTCCAGGGTCTGCTCGGCTAGAATAGTTGTAAAGTGAATAGAGCATTCTGTAGAGCATGGATATAAGCTATAAGTGCAGTTATTATTATTATTATTATTATTATTATTATTATTATTATTATTATTATTATTATTATTATTATTATTATTATTTTTATCTGTTCAGGAAATTTTGTTTTCATGACACAATATGTGGTGAAAAAAATAGTTTAAAAAATTGGTGTGGGAAATTCATGTATTCTTTATTTCTGTGATTGGAAGAATTATTTTACACACAACAAGTAAGGTTTTAAATCTTCAACCAATGTTTGTATTTTCTATAAATGTTCCTCTCTTTCCCTATCAACATTCTGTGGTGTGCAGGGGTGGTTGATGGGTGTTCTGATGTGGTTTGCTCCTTCATTCCTATCAAACATCTATCGTATATATCTCCCCTCCTTCTTCTCTTTGTATTTTACTCTGTAGTAACACCTCAAATCTTTGGCAGTTACATGTACCTATTTATGTTGCCGGGGCGGTAAAACTGTTCTTAAAACTAAACTAAAGTAAAATAATTCTGTGGGGTAATGATTAAGATTTTTTCCACTGCACGCTGAAGATACAAGTTCCATTCTCATATGGGAAGTTTTTTTTTTTCCTAGCTGTCAGTCTTCTGGCATGCTGTTGTAACCCACCCAGCTTGGGTTGGCCCTGAAAGGCCTTAATGATCTTAGTCAAATTAATAAATAGCATTTGTATAGCGCATATCCCTGCTCAACAGCAGGGTCTATGCGCTTTGCAATATATTATTACCCCAGCAGACCACAGAACACTCCGAAACATTTTCAGCTTCCCGGGAAGCATACAGTGCAAGCAGCTGATTAAGCGCTCAAACTGACAAGATCTTTCGCTGTCTATAGCCGGGTACCCATTCCCACCTGGGTGAAGTGAGGAAAATTTGTGTAAAGTGCCTTTCCCAAAAACACAACATCGAGCCCCTGACGGGATTCGAACCCACGGCCTTACGGTTGCGAGTCCGAGAACCTAACCATCAGTATGGTAGTAAAACATTTATAATCATATTATTGATAATCTCTGTCTTCTCTGTTTGGCAGTGTACAGCTTTCATGATGACGCTGAAAGGCACCCCCAGTACTTACAACAAAGATCTTCAGGTTGGTACAATTTCTAAAAGAATGAATCAGTTTTTTCTCCCATCCTGAAAAAGTTTGCTTTCTGGGCTTAAAACAGTTGAACAGCTTGTCGACAATGGAGTAAGGATTGTGCCACCATCATTTGACTTTGCATCATGTTTTGATTTGAATATTGCTTTTGTGCAAAGCTGTGTGCTAAGATTTGAGGGGAGGCCTTTTTATTATTTTTGTGTCAATGTTATTACTTACTTTTTGTTATTTTGCTTTTGTGTTCATTGCTGTGTTAATCTGTTAAATTTGCTATGTCATGCTCAGAAATTTTGAAATTAAGCTTGTGCCTCCATTTTTCGTTACTGATATAAGAGAAGATAGATAAGCAGGTAAATTTGGCAACCCAAAATATGGAAGCACTTTATGTCACAACATGCTTGAACTTTTATGTCATTAGGTTTTTCAAAGATTTTATTTAAAAAAGCAAAAATGTATATAGGTACTGTTATTCATTCAAAGTTACTTAATTCAAACTTCTGATATTGGGCAACCATCTTCTGCGATGTTAGGTGTTGCACGCAAAAGACATGTCGAGTGTCTCCATCTGTCTGCTGAAACGTTGTATGTCTCTCAGTCTTGGTTGGTCTTGATGGGTAGGGTCAAAGCAGCCAGCTTCCTGAATGATCTTAACCTTTACTTTTTATGTTTGGCTTATGGCATGTACAATATATATTTTCATGATATTGGAAAAGAAGAGCCAGTTCATGTAAATAACATTCCCAGCTTATTTGCAGAAACGGTATTTTAACATCACTTCTGAAATTTTGTTGAAGACTCATTGTGAACTTTATCTGTTTTACTAAAATTGTCCACGGCATGTTCTGATTATTTCTAAGATGGTTGGTGTGTTGTCATCAGTGTGTTTTCTTACTCTTTATTCAGGAAGACAAAGAGGCCATGTTTGAGTCATATGACACTTTGGTGGCCATACTCCAAGTTGCCACTGGAGTTCTTTCAACATTGCAGGTAGGATTTTGTAGGATAAGTAGTTTTGTTGCGATACTCTGATGTATATTTTCTCTTGTTGTTTTTTAAATGTAGTAAATGTGCCAATGTTGCTTTGCCTTGTAGTATATGTGGCAGTGTTGTTTTGTGTTGTGGTATATATGTGCCAATTATTTTTTGCGTTGTAGTACATGTTTTTTATCTCTAGTTTTTATGTATGCATGCCAATGTTGTTTTGTGCTGGTGAAATCAGGCGCTCATCAAAATAATGAAATCAGAGAAAAAGGCATTTTACTGCAAGTTTGGAAGATTTTATCGAATTTTTATTTTTTATGTCCATATAAAAACACATTTCCATGTGAATTTTATTGAAAAACATTGATTAGAAGCAAGGCAAATGAAACAGCTTTCAGAATATACCAATACATCCACATGTCCAAAAATTGACGAGCGCCTGATTCCACTGCGTCGTACCACATATTGCTTTGTGCTGTCAGTGTTGTATTATGTTGTAGTAAATATATGTGTCAGGTTGCGGTGAAATCAGGCGCTCGTCAAGTTGGGTAATTTCCATAGTTTTAGAGTCCTTGGAAACTGAAAATTTACAATTTTTGTGCCTTTTGTCAATATGTTTACGTAAAATCTGCACAGAAATGGATTTTTAAGTGGACATAAAAGACGTTGAGTCAAAAAACAAAAATTCAATGAAAATTACCAACTCGACAGAAAAATTGTGTTTTCTTCAATTTCATTATTTTGACTAGCGCCTGATTTCACCACAATGTCTCTCATATGTCTATGTTATTTCGTGTTGTATTATAAGTGCCAGTGTGATTTTGCCCTGTACTATATGTGCCATGTTGTTGCTTTACTCTGTAATGTATGTGTCAACGTTGTTTTACTCTGTTGTATGAAGTCAATGCTGTTGCTAGTCAGGTTTAGTGCCAGTTGTCATTATAATGTCCTTGTTTTTTTCTATTGTCTTTGTTTTACTCTGTTGTAGTATGAAGTCAATGCTGTTGCTAGTCAGGTTTAGTGCCAGTTGTCATTATAATGTCCTTGTTTTTCTATTGCCTCAAAGGCATTTTAACTTTTTAAACTCCACAAACAGATACTGATATTGCTTTTTTATGATTTAGTCACGTAGTGCCTCTCTTCCAAAGGCTATATATAGCCTTTTTGCTTTTTGATAGAATTTATTGGCGGGTAGCATAGTTGTTATAATTTTGATTTATTTTATGCTTTGCTTCTTTAGTCTATGTAACATTTCTTAGGCTCTTGGAAAACATGTTCTTTAAGTCTTCATTAAAGTGGTTGTTTCTGTTCAAAATAAAGGCTAAATGGCCATAATGTGTAGATCAGGTTTTGAGAATTACATGTACTGGCTTAATGTAATAATTTTCATTTGAGCACAAAACGGGCTGTTTAATTACAGAAGTGATAGCCTGCAAATCAATGTAAAATTGAAAATTCAGAACATTTTAAACTATATTTGGTACAGTTTACAAAAAATTTGAACTCTTTGAAACAAGACCATCTGTTTTGTGGACTTACAAATAAAAAACTCCTAATGTAGGCCTATATCAAAACTTGTATTTGCGATCCTTAGATAATGCGGAACTAGAGCATTTTTGTTTTACTGTTTATAGAAAATTGAAGAAGATTATGAGTATGGGTAAATAAACAACTTTACATGTGCGCAGTGCATATACACAGAATGTCTTTTGATTTTTTCGATTTGAATGTAGAATCCTAGAAATTAATATGAGCTCATGTCTCAAACCTGATATAAATGCTATGTTGGGTCAAGATTTGTATACTTTATGGGCTTATACGTTGGTGCTCACAAAAATGCTGACGTATGGTCAGAAATATTTTTTGAAATATTCTTTGTTTGCACTTTTAAGATATTATTCCAAGAGTAAAATGTTGGAATGGTTATCACCCTTTATAGGACTGTCTTTTATATATGACTTCACAGTGATGTATTTCTGGTAGAAGATCATATACGTAGGTATTTCCGATGCATTTGCTTTTGTTTTTATGTTTTTGTCAGCATTTATAAGGTGTAAAGATATTTAAGTGCTGTTATTGGTCCTTAGACTGATTTTGGACCACAGTGGTGAGTATTATTGTACGTAGTGTGCATGATTTATATATATATAGATATATGAAGAGCACAGAAGAAATACCCGAGATGTGACTTTTTGGCATTTTGAGGGAAACACAAATGAAATGCTGGACAGCCCATGTATTTTCCAAGCCTGGTATTGAGCGACTCGTCAGGTTTTATCCCCAGACACTTTACTTCGATGAGCCACTGGAAGTGCTATAAACACCTTCCAGCCCATGGATCAACTCAAATTAACCAAAAATCGACATCTCTTGTTTTTCATTTGTGTCCTTTTTATATATGTACCTTGTTGTAGATTTACCATAGTATATATGTATAGTTGTAGATTAACTAGATTAATATACACAATTGTAGGTTTACCATAGTATATATGTATAGTTGTAGATGAACTAGAGTAATATACACAGTTGTAGATTTACCAGTATGTATTACACTGTTGTAGATTAACCACAGTAGGCACGACTAACAATGTAGATGCCGTTACTGGATCTGCTCTTGTGAACAATCCTGGAGTGTTGTTTTTCTTAATTAAAATGGACTTTATTCTGCACAGCACACTTTGTCCAGTGAAAGCACAGCTTATAATCCAACGTGTGATATTGAATTTGTCCACCTATGGTTCGTTTTTAGCATGCTGGTCATATATATATATATATATATATATATATATATATATATATATATATATATAAAAATATATATATATTTTTGTACACTCCCTTTTTCTTATATAAAATATAAAGGTTATGATCATTCATGAAGCTGTGTGCTTTGGCGCGTGTGTGTGTGTGTGTGTGTGTGTGTGTGTGTGTGTATGTGTGTGTGTGTCTGTGGACAAAGGCCCCATCTGTCAGCGAAGTCTATCTCAACCTTTAAAAGTGTTAAAGTGATCACAGGTAAAAAAATATTGTTCCACCAGAAGATCAACATTTAACCATTCCTAAGTCACATCCCAAAAGAATTTCGTTTAGCTGAATTTTGTATGTAAGTAGTATAAAGATTGTTGTATTTTAAGGGTGTCATGTGAGCAAATCTGAACACCCCCCCCCCCTCCTCCCCAATTTTCTCTGGGTTCATTTAAGCTCTCAAATAGACTTGCTTTTGAATCATTATTTGACACAGTCTGGTCGGTTCAAATTCCACTCAAAGCTGTTGAAGTTATATATATATTATAAAATTGTATCATTATCTTCCTTGCACCATGAATTGTAGTGTGCATGAATAAATACAGGTGCTTATATACATGCCTATAGCTCAGTTGGTGCATATCGAGGGTAGACATAGCAGAAAATCAGGTTTATATCAAGTTTGACCTAATTCTTTGTGTATCACATCAGTTTTGCTTTCCAACAGATTTTTACCCAATTTTTATTCTAAACTGTACATTTACCGATGGTTTTTTTGGGTTTTTTAAAAACTGTTTAGTGCATTATATATCAAATAATACAAGTCTATCCAGGGAAAATCACATGTTTTGTGGATTTTTGAAAACTATAAATTCATTTAACTTTAAAGCTGTTTTTCTAAAAAATCTATTCAGGTATTTTGTCTTACAAAGCATGAAAGGGGGCTTTCGTGGCCTACAGGTGAAGGTGTTCGCCTCTCATTCAAAGGTCCCGGGTTCGAATCTGGGTAGCGACCGGAAAACTTTTTTCTCTAAAAATGGTCTCCTTCATCTTCTTTCCTGCTCTCTTGCAATGTTCTGTTGTCTGCTTTCGTCTCCACTTTCTGCCCTCACCCCTTTTGCCCCCTCCTCTGGGTTCCTGACTCTTTCTGCAGCCTTTCTACTGCTACTCCTTGGCTCCTTCTTACTTCTGTCTTTCTGAAACACCCCTGATCTTCTGGTAGGAAAGATTTACACCTAGCCTTCTCGGACAAGGGCGAAAAATCTTGGAGATCCGGTGTGCAAGTTGCGCTCGTGAAAGATCCCTTGGTGGTCTAAAATCAATAAGAGTAGGCTTCGACGGCCATTCGGGCTAAATTCAAAATTTTCTACCAATTGAAAATGTTTAATGTGTCCCGCGCACTCATACCTTATGCAGTTGTGAGCGACGTAAAACACTTACAAAAAACACGCAAAAAAAGCCTCAAATGCTTCCAACGGTATTCAAAATATTTGAGAAATGTAAAAACCAGTGGGTTCAAAATTGAAAATTCTCTTTGAAATTGCTTTTGTGTCTGTTTAAACAAATTGCAGACATGTAAGCCTTTTTGTCAGGCACACATACATATTGTCAGTGTCTGACTCTAAACGTGTGTTCGCCAAATTAGGTAAAACACTTTTTTGTCTCAGATTGTGTTGTAAGTCCTGTAATCCCAGTCTGTGGTGTAGCAGTTAGCGTTTTGCGGTCGTATAGGAGATGCAAGTTTGATTCCGGAGTGGGGAAAATTTTTATCGAGTGTCTCGGTCTTTCTGCTGGGATTTTGCCTTGCTCTCAGCCTGGGCTGGCTCTGAGAGGCAGGGTCAGAACCTGTCTCCTGAAAGATCTAAAGTTATGTCGATGGGGGCTTAAAAACACCTAGATTTATTGTACAACTAAGTAAAAAGAACTCTACTCAATATTTGAGTTTGAACAACTCTGAAAGGTAATAAGAAAGAAATTACATTTTTGTAAAACTTAAAGTGTTTGCTCTAATTTGGTGGACTCATGTTCAGATTTAAAAAAAAAACAACAACGAATATTTGAAAACTGTGAGTTTAGTTTCTCATTGGTCCACCCATGTTGATGACAACGTAATACACTGGAAAGAATATTTTGTCAGTATTTTGTGAATGTTGGTGCTGTCCTCAGATTCTGGTAAAAGTTGTTTTGAATGGTGCATAGGATTTTTCAGGCCAATTTCAAAAATTTTTTGTCTTACTTTTTCATTTTCTCTAAATCTTTTCATAATTCACGTTAGCGCAAAAGTTATCACCATAACATGTTGACGACTACTGGTTTTCAAAACAGAGAATTAATCTTTGTGAAACTTGTTCAGTCTTTGTTTGATGAAAGAACATTTAATGTTTGGATTTACTAGTCAAGAGAAAATATGTAAATAGAAATGTTGTGGAAATATATATGTGAGCATTTTATTTGCCAAAATTTTCTTATTTTTCCTTTTCTTCTTTTTTAAATTTCATAAATATGATTGATTTCGTCTATTTTTCAGTCTATCCTATTTTGTATCACCAGAATTATTTTGAGGGGTCCTGTACCTGCACTTTTCTCATGGTTATTGTACCTATCTTTTGGGACTTTATATCTTACTTGTACCTTTATCCGTGCAGTTTTAACAACTTGGGACAGCTGAAATTATGTTTAGCTCGATTTGCGCAATGAGAAAATCTCTTGTAAAATAGAATTGGCCTGTCGAGACAACATCATGAAGGAGCTATGAATGAGGCAAATGAGACTCTTCGCTCTACTAGAGCCAACTCTTTTCTGTCTGTCTAGCGTTGCGGAATCACACCAGATTACCAAAGTCTGTGGTGAAGCAGTTAGGTGTTTTGCTGTTGCATGCAAGAGACCTGAATAGGATTCTCAAATGGGGAGAAATTTTTATTGGGTATCTTGGTCTTTCTGCTGGGATGTTGTATCTTATCTGAGCAGATTTGACCAGAGAGGCAGAGTCAGAAGCCTGCTTCCTAACTACATTGTGTAACTACATTAGAGCGTTAAAAAAAATAATCGAACCAGTCTCTCAGACTAACAATATTGAGAACATATCTGAAGTTACAGGATAAGGATTTGTATGAAAATCTTATCTGCGCAGATTTGACAAGAGAAGCAGAGTCAGAAGCCTGCTTCCTAACTACATTGTGTATGGAGCATTAAAAAAAAATCAAACCAGTCTCTCAGACTAACAATATTGTGAACATATCTGAAGTTACAGGATAAGGATTTGTATGAACATTTTTTCCCCTTTTTTTTCAGATCCATAAGGAGAACATGAGCAAGGCTCTCAGTCCTGACATGCTAGCCACTGACATTGCTTACTACTTGGTCAGGAAAGGGGTAGGTTGACTTACTTATATATATATGCTGTCTACTTGTATCTGCTGTGTTGGTATTTGTAGTCTGACAGAGCTCATTTTGAATATTTTCCTGAGTATAGCCTACTTTGACCATCGTTTTTACAAATCAAATAAATATATTTTTTTAGTAAGGCGTTTACATTCTCCATACCCTTGTTCGTTTTACTTTAAAAATTATAAAAAACTAGGACTCTGATGATGACAAGGTGTGTCACATGGGATAACCATATTTCAGACTGTATTTGCTTAAAATACATAACCCTGGGATGATTTTGAAGTTTATGGGAAGCTAATTTAGGGTCTAAATAACCCTTAGGCAAATTTTCATGTGCAGACGCTTAAACATGTCTAAGTTATGATGGTTCTAGTTAGGGCACTATCTGAAATAGTGTATTGCACCTCGTATGCAGTCGACCGAAACTTTTTTTGTTACAGAATATTTGAAACCTGTTTATAATCAACAAGCTATCTCTGGCTATCTCTTTGTCCATTTCTCTAGCTAATTCATCTATGTTTTGCCAGAAAATGCAATAAAAAAAAAAAAGTGACTATTTAAAGTATGCCACTAAGTCAAGGTCACCTTTTGACCTGGGCTCATATATGAGGCAGTGTTGTGAAATCAGATGCTCTTTAAAAAATAATGAAATAAAAGAAATCAACATTTTTTCCACCAGTTTGGCAATTTTTGTGGAATTTATTTTTTTGGTTCAACACTTTTGATGTCCTTTTAAAAACACATTTCTGTGTGGATTGTACTGAAAAATGTTGATCAAAGGCACAAAAGCATATATTTTCAATTTTCAAAGATGCTCAAGCTACGGAATTCACCAAACTTGGGCGGCCATTTACTTGCTAATTTTATATCTGAAACCAGGGGACCCCTACCTCTTTTAGTAACAAATGTCTCGACTGCTATTCAAGATAGATTGGTATTTTTTTCATTGAAAGCAAGGAAAATGAACAAACTTTAAAATGATATTAGTTACTTCAAATGCACAAGAATTAAGGAGCGCCTGATTCCACCATGTCATGACATATATAAAGGTGAGCACAATATACCATTTTCGGACGGGACCACTATTTTCTTTATATTGGCAGCACTGTTCTCTTCTACATTTATGCCATAAATTTATATTTTTGGAACCCCTTCCCGACCCCCACCATACATGCACACACACACACACTCACGCACACACACACACACACACACGCACACGCACACGCACACGCACACGCACACGCACACTCACACACAGACACAGACACAGACACACACACACACTCACTCACATACACTCTCACTCACTCACACCCTTTTTCTCCTCTCTCTCTTAACTTCAGCTTCCCTTCCGAGAGGCTCACGGTATGGCCGGTCTGTGTGTGGCTCTTGCACACTCACACATGCACACACATACACACAGGTACACTCACACATACGCACACG
The DNA here is from genome assembly GCF_000002075.1 of Aplysia californica. Lineage (NCBI taxonomy): Eukaryota > Metazoa > Mollusca > Gastropoda > Aplysiida > Aplysiidae > Aplysia > Aplysia californica. Next base: position 342,676 of record NW_004797516.1, on the reverse strand, counting down.
CTCATAGAAACTCACACACACACGCACACACTCACTCACTCACACACACACATTCAATTTTATACAAACACACACACACACATACACACACTCACACACACACACTCACACACACACACACACACTCACACACACTCACACCCTGTTTCTCCTCTCTCTCTCAACTTCAGCTTCCCTTCCGAGAGGCTCACGGTATGGCGGGCCTGTGTGTGGCTCTGGCAGAGAAGAACGGAGTCCAGGTGTCCCAGCTGTCTCACAAAGACTTTCACAGTGTCAGGTGAAGATTCGTAGAGAGAACTCTGCCTGTTTTGTCAGTGAATACAGTGGAAACCATATATAACAGGCCCGGTAAAAACAGGGATCTGGTAATAACAGGGATTTTTTAAATCCCCGTTTTTTCCTACTCTTTGTCTCTATTAAAAGTTATCGGCAATAACAGGGCTTCATCGGAGTCGAATCGGTTATAACAGAGACAAAGGCTCGTTAACAATGTTGAGAGAGAGAGAGAGAGAGAGAGAGAGAGAGATAGAGAGAGAGAGAGAGAGAGAGAGAGAGAGAGAGAGAGAGAGAGAGAGAGAGAGAGAGAGAGAGAGAGAGAGAGAGAGAGAGCAAGGCCATGCAAGCCACGCCACTGCAAGCACATGCAGCAGGTGAAGCAAGACAGGGCTGCGGTGTGCTGTAAACATCAATCTAGCCTTAAGCCTAGCTACACACATGCATAAAAACCTGTGTTCGTGGGTACTTGGGGCAAGGGAAACTACCCATGAATAAATACAGCTGGATTAGTCTATAAATGCTTACTTCCCTTATATTTCTGATTTAACAGGGATCTGATAAAACAGCACTTTTTCTCTGGTCCTACCATCCCTGTGCATCCCTGTTATAACAGGTTTCTACTGTATTTGTTAACTCAATCTCCTTCTCCCTTCACACCCCTGATCTCGAGGTAGTGGGTGGTTGGTGGGTGCTTTAGTGTGGTTTGCTTCATCTTTTCTATCGAACATCTCTATCGTCCTTATCTCTCCTACTTCTTATTTGTGTTTGTTACTTTCTTGTAACACCCCTAATTTTTGGCACTTCCCTGATCTAATTGTGTTGCAAGTGCCATAAGATTTTACTAAAGCTCCATCTCTCTGCTGTTTTACTAGTAGGCCCTATCACGATTACGTAGTCTTATTGTTCGTCATCTTCTGTGTCAGTTTCCTGTTTGAGGAAGACATTGTGATCCTGCCACTGCTCCCCCTCCCCCCCCCCCCCTCTCTCTCTCTCTCTCTCTCTCTCTCTCTCTCTCTCTCTCTCTCATCCCACTCCTTTCTGCAGTTTTACTAATGTCATAATATATTAATCTTATTCTTCGTTGTCTTCTGCGACAGTCCCCTGTTTGATGAGGACATCACCCAAGTGTGGGACTACAACACGTCGGTGGAGCAGTACAAAGCTCAAGGTGGCACTGCCCGGCCCAGTGTGGAGGGGCAGATAACCAAGCTACGCACTTGGCTGGAGGAAACTGCGTGTCCGTAGTGAGCTCAGTCTGCTTGCATCATCATTTATCTATATATATACGTGTGGCATTGTGGTGAAATCAGGCGCCCGTCAAAATAATGAAATCTAACAAACTGAGAAATCTACGCTCATTTGGCATTTTAAATTAATTTTTTTTGGGGGGCTCAACACATCTTACGTCCATTTAAAAACAGTTTTCTGCGTGGATTATACTGAAAAGGATTGGTGAATGGTACAAAAAATGTAAATTTTTACAGTTTCCAAGGACAGTGAAGTGAAGCTTTGGAAATCACCAAACTTTGACTGCCATATCATCACTAATTTTACCTTTGACACCAGTTGACCCCTACCTCATTCAATCATATAATCTGGACTTTTATTCATGCTATAAAAGTATTTCTTTCATCAAAAGCAAAACAAAATGAACTGGCTGTACGGTAATACCAACAACTCCATATTCCCAAAAAAATTGACGATCGCCTGTTTCTACCATGTCCTGACATGTATATTTTTGCAACTGACTTCTTGCTTTGTCGTTTTGGTGTAGGTCACAGTCGGGGTATAATAATTCTTAGTAAGGGTGTCATTGATGAGTGAAAAATTTGTCTCAATTGTTCTTCTAGTCTAGAGTAATTATTATGCCATTTTATTCTGTAATTTTGTAAAAGTTTGCACTGTTGCATACAGAAAACGTGAAGTGGATTCCCAACTAGGGAAGTTTTGTTACCAAGTATCATGTTCTGAGTGTTGAGTTTTGTATCTCATTCAGTCTGGGTGGTCCCTGACAGGCGGGGGTCGGTTGAAGCAGCCCATTTCCGTCTACAGGGAAAAAGGTTTTCTTGTTATAGCCTGAAATCATGTTTTTGAAAATTTTGCGACCGATCGCAATGTGTGATATTGTCTGTTTGTTCACTGTTTATTCTTTTTGTTTAGCGCAAAGAGGTAAAATTGTATGATTTAAAATGTCCCAAACACTTATGATGTCTTTGCTCAACGTTAATTCTTACATCCAAAACGAAAAGTAAAATTGCTCAATTTTTCTGTTTATTTCCACCCATGCCTACTCTCTTAAAAATTTTCGGGTTTATTTTTTTATCAGCAGCTGCTTTTGTCCCTGGAACCAAAATGTATCGATGGGGGCGTAACTCACTCATTAATTTATAATGAATCATCATTAATGAAACTAGACTGGACTAGACTGAAAGGAAGCTTGAAAAGAAGAAAAAATGGGGAAAAGAGAACAATAGTCCCTGATCTATTGACCTGGACACTGGTGCTTAGAGGGCGTGCCTGATCAACAACATTTCAGCATGGGAATATTTTTTTCTTCTCATTATAACTTATTTTGATGATTTTTATTATTATTATTATTATTATTACTAGCTGGGTCCGCTTTCGATGAAAGGAATGATGGTGCATTAACATCAACTGAAAGTTAGTGACCTACTGTATTTACACTCTACTGGTATGGAGCAATAAATCTTGAGAGAAAAGTGACACCCGACGTTTTTCCAAGTTACGAAACATAATATAATAGACGTATAGATAGATAATAAGATTATTATTATCCGCACTTCTGTTCTTGCGAACTACTCACACGTACGAAGAAGCACAATATGAAATGGAAGTCGTCCCCAGTAAAATATGAAATGGCTAAGGGCAGAGTGAAAACATCTGAGGAGAGCTTTGATTTACAGGAAAAACCATCAAACCTGAAAAATCAAAAGGTAGTTTCAGAACTTTGAAAATATGCCCACGTAACCCTTTCGAACAATTCTTGTCTGAATCATATTTTTGTAGATTTTGTGGGCACCTGTGAAAAAAGTTTTTACTGACCCCACAAACGGGCTTAGCTCCATTATAAGAATATTATTATTATTATTATTATTATTATTATAATTATTATAATTATTACTATTATTACTATTATTTTAACTATGATGTGTTGTTATTGTTATTATTATTATTATTATTATTATTATTATTATTACTAATACTATTATTATTGCTATGATGTCATTGTCATTTTAACTGTTGTTATTGCTGTTTCAGTGTTATTCTTGTTGTCACCACTGGTAGGTCCTCTACTTCTTTTCTTTCCCTCTATTGTTTCAGTCTATTTGTTGTTTTTCTTTCCTGCTCTCTATGTGAGGCGTGCTGACAAAATGAGTTACTTTTCGCTATCCACAAGTGGAGATATTGGCCAAAAAGCAACACTAGGGTCAAATTTGCGTTTGATGCCATATTCTTTAAGAATATCATGCCTTTTATTATTTCATGCTAGAAGGGTTAGAACCCAAATGGCTGCTGGATCGGAAAAGCAAAGTAAAATAAGTAAAGTATGCTTTTAAATTGTAAAAATTCACGTATAAGTATAAGTGTGATGTATCTGTTTCCGTAGGGCCCGAATCCGAGAAGTAACTCATTTTGTCAGCACGCTTCACATATATGACCGTTATTGTGTCCATGTGCTTCTCTTTACTCAGACTCAAACCTTAAACTCAAACTGTTGTTGCAATGGTTATTATTGTGGTATTATTTTATCACAATTGAAATCATGTTCCGAGGAAGTGATTATATTGTTATATGAAAAGAGGGGTGCTATTTGTTATTGTCATATATATTGTTACTGTTATTTGTGACATGATTTGCAGTGGTTTTCTCACAGAACTGTGACTCCAATATATATCACTACCTTAGAATTACAAAGTTCTTTCTCATTTTCGTTTGTTTTGAGTTACTAAAACCATGAGATCGAAAGCCAAATGTTCTATCTTCTCTATCATAATCATAAGATTATTCACAGTCGTTATCAAGATATTCAAAGAGCTGCATTCTAAAAAGTATGACATAATATTGTGGAACTCAACATTTTTTACTCCAAATTTCTCAAAACGAGGTACTGAGCAGATTGATCTTTGTTATTCTAGGGTAGTAATTTATCATTAAAAATATATTGTTACTGTTATTTGTGACATAATTTGCAGTGGTTGTGTTGACAATTTAACCCAAAGATTCATGATCCCAATATACAGGGGTCAGTTTACCTTTTTTTAAAAAACAACAACTTGTGCCAGTTCTCATTTCCTTGTCTTATCGAGCTGATTAAAAAAAACCCTATGAAATAATCCCAAAATCACCTTCCTGCTTGCTATAAATGGCAAGGCTTCATTGAGTTCAGATTTTGTGCTAACCTTTACGCGTTGCATTGCACACCAAATGGGCAGCGACTCTACGCAATCTTTTTTGTCCAGCTGGTGGTCACCATGGCAACTGTTAAGGTCAGTCAAGGATGATGGTTAGCCCAGATTATTCAGTTGTGCGTGTGTAAAGCAAGTACCTTTTCCGTTACCATTCTTTTTGGTCTTTGCAACATAACTGACTTACATTGTGCAAAAGCCATTTAGATCAACGTCCTGAGTAGATAAATTTAGCAAGCTTGATCTTGTTATACTATGACACCCTCTATCACTATTGTGCCAGTGATTTATACGACGCAGCTACTTTTGATAAAATTGATGTTGACATGGGTATTCAATAGCTAGGAAACAGATGTTTGAAGATGTTTAAACTCCCTTTGTTTGATCTGAGTTAGAGTGAAGCTATCAGTGAGAGTAGAGCATGAATTTTGATTCTGTCTAGAATTTAGGTCGAACAGTGCAAGTTCTTTTTTCACTGATGTGGAAAGTAAATTCTTCTTGAGTGTGAGTTTTACCTTGCTGGATTGAGATACACGTGACCATGGTTTTAATCCCTGATTCAGTATTTGTGAACTTGATCAACATTTTTCTTTTGAAAAGAGTGACGATGCCATATTTTACAAATCGAGACTTGTTTTTTCGTCATTATTTATTATACTCGAGACTATCATATACTAGAAGCTTTATAAATTCTGTGTTGAAAACGATCATATTTCTGTACAGGTTTTTTTGCTCCATTAAACCTACTCTAGTTTTCTTCTTTCAACTTTATTTTGCCAATTTGGTTTTGCCCATTTGAGATCTTTGGTCAGCTGGTTTATGACTGAATGTCTACTTATTTAGTTTTTCTTGAGCCAGGAAATTGATTTTTATTGTACCATCTAAAATTCATGTTGTATTGAAGATGCGGAGAATCTCATGATGGTGTTGATGTGAAGGATGCCATACATTTATAAATAAGTGTCAGCTGTCATACATGTGTCATAAGTATATTACACTGACACTGTTTTTTGTGTGCAAACAGTATCATACACAGAGCAATTGTGCTGACTAGTTACAGGTGAACTCTCACATTTTGTGAGACCAGAGTTGATTGAAATAAAGAACTTTTTCCATAGACGGAAACAATCAGCTCATGGCGACTCGAGCCATGCGGTGGTCATAGAGAGGTTTAGCCCCACTTTAATCAACCAATATTACTACTATTTATGCTGACTGAAAATATTCGATTAAAATGAAGCTGAAATAACATTGCATTCATTAAATAATGCTTTACTTTTGGGTACCCATCTGTTTTTCCTTGTGAATTTCTGCCTCTTTGGGCACAATAGATATAATAGTGGAGGGGTACTGGAGGGCATATATATATATATATATGCCCTCCAGTATATATTATAGAGGAAGAGTACTGTATATATGCCCTCCAGTATATATTATAGAGGAAGAGTACTGTAGCAAGTGAAGCCCTGTTCCTGTATTTAAATTCATATGACGATCTATAAAGGATAATGAAGCAGAAGTGGGACAGTTTCATGTGAAAGAAATATGTATGTTCCTCTAATGCAAAAGTAAATACATGTATATCAACATGCACCTCACGGAAACAGAAAACACATTCTCATTATAATCCCATATTTTATGTGCAGGTATATTGTACTCTCTGTGTAAACAAGGTTTCACTCATATTTTGTTGAGTAGATAAAAAGTCCTGTATCAATCTTTGTGAGACAAGAAAGTCAAAAAGTTAAGGCATTTCTTTTATCTTTAATGAGTACATAGGTACAATGTTTCTTCTGCTTTTACAGTAACCGAGAAGAACATTGCCTAGTAACATTATAAGCACACTGAAAATCTTAGTAAGAACTGAAAATCTGTCATCTGAATGGAATTCTTACAGTTGACGCTATATGATAGTCCATATGATATTTGATAGACATATATATATGATATACCGGTATGGAGTTCATAATATATTTCACACCCATGAACTACGAGCATAAATGGTAGTACAAAAATGAAAAATCAGTAAATGAGTGGAAGAAATTGTTTTTCCGCATTAAGCACAGCTAAAATAATAATATAAACTCACTTCAGCATCAGGTATACAGCTCACGCAATAAATAAATGTCCATAACAAAGACAATTCTGACAGGAATACAACACAGACTGAGAAATGTCCCAAAGTCAAGTGCCAGTGATGTGTGTCTGTTTTTGATTTTGGTGATAATTACTTAAATCCTTTATAATAAGGACCTTCTGCAATTAATATGACATACTAAAATGATGCACAAATTATCTCTAGATTACATTTTGTCCCAACTGACAAATAGAAACATTATATTTGGTATGCCAGTCTGAGGACAGACCTGTGTATTCAAAATGTCACTTAACATTAAACAATGTACAAACTTCACTCATTCTGAGTCTAACATTTAAGACCCGAGTGGAATCCATCCTTGTGGACACATAATAATAAACGATAATATTAATATATCTCTTCGGCAAACTGTTTTAATGTACTAAGCCCAGAAAGCAAAATTTGAAGGTAGACAGAGAAAAAACTTTCATACTTTTACCAATAGTACATACTTTGTTTTTATCAGGGTTTTTTTCCCCAATACAGCACAGCACGGATAGGTTGAACACAGAATACTTGAAATCACATATCCGTCGGAATGTGCCTGCCTGCGGTCCGTTTTTTTGTATCTATATCTTTGTAAGATCTCGTACTACGCAGGTCGGTCCCGACAAATTCAAGCTATCCGTGTTATACTGTATCTAGAATTTAAATTTTGACAAAATATTTTTTGAGCACATGCAACTGATATCACAGCTAAGAAATTGTAATTTAAAAAAAATTGGGGCTCAGTACATTATTTTAACAGCTGGTCGATATGATTTTTTTAAAGCTAGCTAAAAGTAGATAAATCTCACTGGCAGAGTATTGAGGTTATGGTAGGGTAAATGTAATGCTTTGTGGTAAGAACTGAATTGAAAGACAAGACAACCACTCGTTCATTTCTGAGAGTTCAGTTTTCAGAACAAACTCCAGACTAAACTGAACCGACTTCTTCTGGTAATGTTTATATGTAAAGAGTGACCTTATTGACAGCTGATGTTACCCGTCCAGGCCCTCTTTTACCCAAGCTGATATATTTAGATTAAAAAAAAAATATTTTTAAAGGAAAATGCTTGGCAGTGACTTTTGCTGTGACCCGCCTTTTTTTCAGCATGATGGGGAAGACTTATGTTTATATGACAATATGTGTTGATTTGAGAACCCTGTTGTGAAATTCAGCACAGTAAGCTGATGCTGTTTTAATAAGTTTGCTTTCATATGGTCTTACATAAGGTAGGGGAACGGTGTCCAAAAACTGCACATGAGAATGACTTGCACTTTGAACAGTGGATTTTGATTATATTCAGATATAGTAGAAAAACTGAAACAATAATGAGTTATTAATGTTGCGTAGACTGGGATTTATAAGATAATATGACTATATATTTTATAATAGGATTTGAATTATCACAGCTCAGATTGTTTTACATGTGTATGTCATATACAAATATCTAATATTTTGGTAAATTTCATGGACATAGCTACAACTAATAAATTATCACAAATTATAATGGACGGAATGTTGTATGGCGAAAGCAGCAGCATGGATATTAGAAACAACAACAGTAGGCCCACTTTGCTCTGACCAGCAGTCGACTCTTTAAACTACGTCAGTATCCACGTTCATCTATTATAATATGGGTAAATCGGCTGACAAAATGGGGTTTTTAATACTTATGATTTTTCTGTCTTTTGTTCGATACTTGTAATTACTTAACATGTGTGTTTAAAAAAAATTTAAGATATGATCTTTTGATTTGTAATGTGTTTCCGTGAGCATTTTATACTCGTGTGCAGCTATCATAGAGATAATGCAGGTCCTCGTGTGAACCATTTTCAAATGTTGAACATGCCTGTGAACCTTGTTTTTCTCAATCCATGGCAAACAACGTAAAAAGAGAATAACAAGAATTAAATCTGGTTATTTCTAAACACTATTGTAAATGGTCTTAGAATGTCTGGCGTGGAATGTGTTTATTAAGTTGATGTCTTTTACAAGACTTGGCCAAAAATACCTGCCCCAAACATGCAGTTGCCTTATGGATCTATGCTCACGTTAAATTAAAGACACATAGTGTGCACTTAATAGTCACTTTTTATGAAGGTTTTTTTCCCCAGTTATTTTGAATCTCCCGGTGTTGATATTAAGGATGAAAAAAACCTTTTCATTGTTTTTAATGAACAATGAATTTTTATCGAGTGTCTCTGTATTGGGGATGGTTGATGGGTGCTCTGGTGTGGTTTGCTCCTTCTTTACTATCAAACGTCTATCATCCTTATATCTCCTCCTATGTTTCTTTGTATGTAACACTCTCTGGGTACACCTTTAATCTTTGGCACTTACGTGGTATGGCTTAATTTGTTTTGCTGCAAAGCTAAATTTTAAAAAATGTCCGGCTCCAATGTAGACAGTGGCGTGTCTTGGTGTGTCTTTGGCTGTCCCCTCACAGGGTGGTGTTCAAACCCCGGGCTGGGGACACACCTCGGTTGTTGTACTGTTTGTGCAGATCACTGTACGCCTTCTCCAACTCTTGCAATTCCTGGGGAAAAGGATTTAAAAGATAAAGAAGGCTATGATAACGAAATGCATCATTTACATGATGCATGTGTTTCACCATATCGCGACCTCAGTGCTTTTTTTTGTCCTATCTCCATTTTTAATAACGGTGGAAATAGTTCATAACGAAGAGTGAGTTTAATTAAGAAGAAGTTACATTTTCAATGTAAAAAAATGAATTGAGATAGGGCAAGAAAGCTCTGAGGTGGCGATATATACAGGGAGGTGCAAAAGTTGATACAGTAAGTAGTTTAGTTTCAGTAGAGGTTTTACAGGGCTCACAACTGCATAAGGTCATGTGACCGCCAAGGGGTGGATGTCAACAGAGAAGTCTTTACAGGGAATCAGACTTACTCTGCTCACCTCTCTAGCTTCAACAGCACAAAGTCTGCTTCGACTATCAAGGCACCCCGGAAAATGCGGGTCACAAGAGAGTGACAAACATGCAAAAGAAGTAGAGGAAAATGACGATAGTAAAGATTAGGAAAGAAAGCAGCAGCATAGTTCCCTGTTGTAGTTCAGGCACAGTTATGAGACTGACATTGTTGGATCAGCCCATTTACAATTCTACTGTGCATTAGAACGAGAAATGCCCCCCCCCCCTTTGGGAATGGTCTAATGACACTTCTGTCAGTGGCACCGCCCCGGGGGGGGGGGGGGGGGGGGTATACAGTAACTATCGCTCCATCATTATTATAATACTTAATGAACCACAAGCACATTAAATTTGTAGGCCCTTTTTTGGGGGAGTATATAAATTTCCGTGTCTTTAAATATATTATATTTTTTGTCACTAATTTAATTATGCTAAAAACTTAAATGAGATAAGGATCATAGCAATGATACAATGATGTGATAGTTACTGTATACTTACTTACTTTTGGGTACAACGGAGAAGGGACCAAAGAAAAAAGGCCCCCAAAACACTTTCTCCTATACAAGACTTGCCGGGCCTAGTGTAATCTATAGTGCGGTCAAACATTCATAACTTATTGTCAAATATCTTCTCGACTATCAAACTTTCCAGCTTTTAAACAGTGACTTGTATCAATTTGTCTTGACAGATCAATATTTTAGTAAAGACCTGTTAGGCTAGGATGATATCGCTTTTAAAAGCAAGTCCGTCATTCATTTCTGTTCTCGAAATTATCTTCATTGAACGCAAGTTTTGATAACATTTAGTGCCAAAAAGTGTTCACTATAGAATTAATTTTTAGTAACTTGTTTTGCCACTAAAAAGTATCATTGGTGAGCCGTGACGTAACCCATATGCGTGCGTATACAAAATGTGTATGAGAAGCGGGAAGAGCTGTTAACAATTCCATTTTCTACGTGTAGGAGATTTGTAGCATTTTATATAAATTTATGATAAAAAGTTTTTTAATCTAGCCTCAACTGATGCGGAAAAACATGATTAACTTTAGACAAATTGAGACAAACTGCTGTGCAAAGTATGGGTGACATTGGTTCTCCCGTTAAAAAGATATTTTAGGATAAGTTGCGCCACTAAGTTTTGACCGCACTAGAGTTGTTTGGAATGCATGCACATTTGTGAGGCAGCGTGGTGGAATCAGGCTCTCGTCAATTTTTCGGCATGTACAGTTATTGGTATCATCTTAAAGCTTGTTCACTTGTCTTTATTAGAAGAAAATAATACCCATTTATCTTGAATACAAGTCGAGATATTTGCGAATGAAGGAGGTGGGGGTCACCTGTTTTTAGAGGTAAAATTAGTGAGAAAATGGCCGCCAAAGATAAGTTATTTCCTTAGCTTAAGAGTCCGTGGCAACTGAAAATTTACATTGATTGTACTTTCAGTCAACGTTTTACAGAAAAATCCAGACAGACATGAGTACTTTAATGGGCATGAAAGGTGTTGAGCCAAAAAAGAAAAAAAAATTGATAACAATTCACAAACCTGCAGAAAAATGCTAGTTTCTCCACTTTGGATATTTTGACGAGAGCCTGATTCCACGACGCTGCCTCACATTTTTCTTACCTAATTTCATTTCGATTGTTAAGGCATTCCTTTGCCATAATTTATAGCTTATGACTTTGTTCAAGGTTATGTTAACATACTTTTTTCTAAAAAATTTTAAAGTTGGATGAGACAAGGCATGCAAGTATAATCCATGCCGTGAACTTTCATGAAAACAACTAACTTGTGTTTTGCCCGCTCATATATGACCTTATCATGTAAGTTACTTTTCGAGTCCCATAAAACTTTCTAAATTTAACTAAGCATGCAAGTTGAACCTCTCAATTTTGATAAAGTCACGTTGCTGGGTGAGAGGTTGACGGGCGCTCTTGTGTGGTTTTCTCCTTCTTTCATATCCAACATTTTCATGTATTGTCCTCATCTCTCCTCCTTTTCTTGGTGTGCTTCTTTCTAGTAATACCTCTAAGCTTTGGCACTTCTTGGACCTATTCGTGTTTCACGTGCTGTTTTTCTCTTACTTAAACTTAAAAAACCCCCCAGAAAACAACCCCCCCCAAAACCCCCCAATAAACAACCCCCCCTCCCCCCCTTTAACACACCACCCCCCCTCCCCGGAAAACTTGTAATGTTGCCACACCCTGGCCTCCCTGAAAAATGCACAAACAGGCAGTACACAATGTACCTGGTTCTGACTAAAGAGCGTATGTTGTAGTTTGGCCATCTCTTCTATCTTGTTGTTCATGACTTTCTGACTCAGCTTGGCCCGCTCCTCTGCCTTTATCGCGCTCTGCTCACCTATCCGGAAGCGTTCTTCAAGTCTGCGGAGAACTTCCGGATCTCGAGTTGGTGATCTTGGCCTCCCAAATGGCGACAGCTGAAGACGAGATGCAGGAATCATGTTAATTAGAAAGTACACTGAAAGCCAAAAAGTGTTTGATTTTGATTCTAATAAATCTATAGTTTTCACAATGAACCTAATTATTGGCTAGGTAAACTGAACTGCCGCAATGGAATGTTATATCCTGACAGGTAGGGTCGAAAACAGCCTCCCAAATGATCTAAATTGTGTTGATAGGGGTGTAAAAACATATATATATATTATGTACATATAAAAAAAGACGAAGACCCCCCCCCCAACCCCCCCCCCCCCCCCCCAAAAAAAAAAACGCAACAAAAAACAAACACCAAACACAAAAAATAGGCCGTTCACTTTCACCAATGCCTGCAGTGTAGAAATAAGACGTTTATAATTTACCATTGCAGGCAGAAGATGTGATTTCGATGCTAAGAGATGTGATTTCGATGCTAAGAGATGTGATTTCGATGCTAAGAGATGTGATTTCGATGCTAAGAGATGTGATTTCGATGCTAAGAGATGTGATTTCGATGCTAAGAGATGTGATTTCGATGCTAAGAGATGTGATTTCGATGCTAAGAGATGTGATTTTGATGCTAAGAGACTGGTACAGCTGGAGTTGAAACAGGAAGAACAGCAGCAACAGCAGTGGATAATAACAAGAACTGTGACTAACATAACAGGCCACATATTTTCTTACTGTTTCCTCTTAGGGTTGAAAAATTATATTTGATCTATAGACTATACTTATTTACTCTCATTTTCATTGTCAATGATTGTCAGTACGAATAAAGATTTCCCTTAACCAAAAGAGGCACACCTACCCCCCCTCCCCTCCCATAACGAATTAATAGATAAATAAATAGATAAATAAATAAATAAATAACCAAACAAAAAATTACATAAATCAAATATTATACAAAATGGTTAAAAATGAACACATGATTAGATATGGAGTTACATAAATAAATAAATAAATAAATACACAAATAAACAAGTAAATAAATACATTAAAAAATAAAAATAACAAAAATAAAACCTGACTCACAGGCCTGATCGGTTGTGGTTTAGCCAGGTTGGGAAGTGACATATTGAGGCGTTCACTGGTCTGTAGTCTCTGTTTGCGCAGGGCTGCGTTGTCTGCTTGAAGCTGTTTGATGCGGGACTGTAGTTGCTGAGATGTCTTCTCGTTCGTCGTCTCTGCTGTTGTTGTTGCTACTGTTGTGGTTGGTAATGCAAGTGGTGATGATGTCGCTACTGGTGTGGGTGATGGGTGTGGCTGTCGGTTGCTGTCTGACACGTGACTTTGGGACTGTGGAAGGGGGGGGGTGGTGAGGGGAGAGAGTAAGTGCAATTGAATGAGTATGTTCGACATGTAAGCTTACTTGCTGTTGTACTGTGCCGTATGCTTCAAAAGTTTATTACATGTATTACTATTATTGAAGGTTTTACGTTCCCGTCCGCATAATTTAGATCACTTAGGAGGCGCGCTTCCAACTCTGCCTGTCAGAGGTAACCTGGGCTGAGAGGGATATGATACATCTCAGCAGAAAGTCCGTAATACTAGATGCAAATCCCCCCCCCCCCCCTCGGAAATCGAACAGGGGTCTCCTGCGTGCGACGGTAAAACACCTAAAACGCTACATCACAGACGCCGGTACGCTTCAAACGAAAGGCACCTAATACATTCAGCGGAGATTAAAAGCAAAAATCTAATGGTAAAGCATGGTGCCCACTACGGATGGGATCGGCCTGATCCAGCTGTAGTGGGCACCCCGTATGAAACAACCAGGGCACAGCAAAGAGTCCAAAGACTGGCGTTCTCAGATTCAGGTTAAGACGAAGGTTCAAGTGAACTCTTTTCGTACTGTGATTTATCAGCATACATAGCGATATGGCGTAAAGAAAGGCAGCGGTATAATAAAAATAACTGAGTATGTTTGTTTATTTTAGTAGAGGTTTTACGGCGCTCGCAACTGCATAAGGTCATATGAGCGCCAGAAGATTAGAGGAGTTACAAGAGAGTAACAAACATAAAAAAGAAGGAGGGGAGATAAGGACGACAGATGTTTGATAGGAAAGAAGAAGCAAACCACACCAGAGCACCCACCAACCACCCACTAACTGAGTATGGCGGGCAAAGAAGAGTTAAGCACCATTCAGGGCTCATAATGAGTTATTTGAAAGGAAAGAAAGGGAGTTTGGTTACCCAAAATCGCAGGAAGAGGAAAAAAATAAAAATTCCTATGGAGGGGTCCAAAAATACGGATGTCACTTGGACTCAAAACTCTCTCTCTCTCTCTCTCTCTCTCTCTCTCTCTCTCTCTCTCTCTCTCTCTCTCTCTCTCTCTCTCTCTCTCTCTCTCTCTCTCTCTGTAGTGTTTTGGGGTGGGAATGGGGGGGGGGGGGGGGAGGTTGGAAGAAGGGGAGAGAAAGGGGGATTTTGTTCCTTTGCTAACCTTGACATACAAATAACACTGAACTGAGACCACTCACCATTGCTAATTTCTGGACTTCCTTCTCTAAGCGATCAATCTCTCCTTTCTGCAAGTCGCTAATACGTTTTTGTTCTCGCGTGGAGTGATGCTGAAGAGCCTGATATCTGGAAGCCCAGCCGAACAGAAACATGCGTCAGTAAATGTCATTCCATAATGAATTGTCAGAAACATACATTTATACTGTCATTCCATTCTGAATTGTCAGATAGTGAGAAACATACATTCATACTGTCATTCCATTCTGAACTGTCAGAAACATATATTTAGTACTGTCATTCCATGCTGAATTGGCAGAAACATACTTTTAGTTTTTTTCAATCACTACTGAATTGTCAGAAACATACATTAAGGATCTGTCAGTCCGTCTTGAATTGTCAGAAACACGCATTTAATAATCGTCATCCCAAACTGAATTGTCAGAAACATAATATGTTAATATTTGTCATTCCACACAGAATTGTCAGAAACAGGGCCCCACATTCATACACATGGAACTGTCAGTCCAATTTTGAGAAGGGACGAGGTAGTCAGCAGGACACCATGAAAAAATAAAAACACGTCCATTCTGTCCCCGCAGTTTTATGCAAAATTTAAAAAAAAAAAAAAATCCGAAATTATGCAAACTGAGCCCAAACGGGTGAAATTATGCGATTCTGTTAATTATAACAAAGCAAAAAATTACCAAATTTTGCTAAATTATGCGGGGTGCATAAAAACCCGGAGACAGTCCATTGCCAGTCTTTTTTCCTTTTAAAATGTATCCATAGTTCTTTTATGCCCAAATCGATACGATTTAAATCATTTAAGAGGCGGGCTTCGACCTTGCTTGTCAGGACTAAATCAGGCTGAGCTGAGGTGGCCATAACGCCCCTACAAAAAGAATAAGATAGGCCTATCCGACAAAATTTCTCCTAACGTGCTCAAAATGAGGCAAACACTTATCAGTCAGTTTTGGTCTAATTGGCCAAAGCAAAGGCAAAACTATAATTACAAAAGAAGACCATAATGTTATCAATTCTACTACAGGTTCTTTACCATTTTAAACAATTCTGTAAACCTAAGTGTGGACGTGATATCAAAAAAAAAAAGAAGAAAAAAAAGAATAAAACATCTTGTTTGTCTCTATAAATTGAAACAAAATTTCGTGACCGCATTGTAAGTTTTATGTAATCTTGGTATAAACCAGGTTGCAAGTTACACATTTTGGCATTTTGTATTTACATCTTATAATATGTTATGTTAGCATTGAGCAAGTGCAATCTACCCACACTGGTGTCCTGTGATTCAGTTTAGTACAATGTAGTTCAACGCACAGAAAACAGTGCATGGTGAGGACAATTTGCCTTCACACACATGCTAGGAACAATTGGACAATGACGTTGGCCTATATCGAACGAATAAATGAGAGGTAAAAGTAACTAAAAGGATATAATAAAATAATAGATAGATTCAGAGATAGTTTGATCACAACAGGGTGTTGCGAATGATAATATATATAGGTAGACAAGACAGACAGACAGACAGACAGACAGACAAACAGACAGACAGAGAGACAATAGATAGATAGATAGATAGATAGATAGATAGATAGATA